>NC_091476.1:90932085-91232085 GCF_036971445.1 Narcine bancroftii | reverse complement strand
AAATAAATTAGTTTCAATGCCACAGAAAATGTAATATGATCCTTCTCTAGTACACTTCCAGCAAACTTTCAAAACAAATTGCGGCAAAATGAATGGAAGATTTCCTTCATCTGCTTTTCACTGATCTCCACCTTTCTTTAGCACTTTTGCGGGAGAGGACAAGGGGAAAGGAAAAGTAAAAGATGAAAGCAGGAGCAAGGGAAGGGGATGAAAGGGTAGGTGGAATGTCAAAAGGAAATGTCAAAAGGTCGTTGTTTTCCAGTCAGATATTTGGAAAAGATGTGTGGGCCTTGGATGGAATTAGATTGAGGTTGAGTCACAGAGTTTTAAAACATGGAAACAGGTCCTTCAGCTCAACGTGTTCACGCCAACCAGGTTGTCCACCCAAGCTCTTCCAATTTGCCTGCATAAAGCCCATACAGTGCTCTCCATAATGTTTGGGGCAAAGGCATTCCCCTTTTATTTCTCCCTGTGCTCCACAGTTTTAAAATTGTAATCAAATAACTCACGTGATTAAAATGCACTTTCCAGATTTTATTCAAAGTTATTTGTATACATTTTGGTTTCACCATGTAGAAATTACAGGAATTCTTATACATAGTTTCCCCATTTCAGGTGACCATAATGTTTGGGACATTTGGCTTCACGGGTGTCTATGAGTACTCAGTTATGTTTAAATCCTTCATTGGTGCAGGTACAAGAGAGCTCGGCTTGCTTTAAAGCTTTTGATCACCTTTGGAATCTGTAGTTGCCATTTTTCAACACGAGGACCAGAGTTGAGCCAATGAATGTCAAAGAATCCATTATGAGGCTGAAAAACCCACAACAGTAAGAGATATCACCCAAACATTAGGATTACCAAAATCAACTGTTTGAAACATCATTAAGAGAAAGAGCGTACTGGTGAGCTCAGTAATCGCAAAGGGACTGGTAGGCCAAGGAAAACCTCCGCCACTGGTGACAGAAGAATTCTCATCATAATGAAGAGAAATCCCCAAATCCCTGTCCAACAGATCAGAAATGCTCGTCAGGAGACAGATATGGATGTGCCAATGACTACAGTCCATAGAAGACTTCATGAACAGAAATACAGAGGTTACACTGCAAGATGCAAACCACTAGTTAGCCACAGAAACATGGCAGCTAGATTACAATTTGCCAAAAGCATCTGCAGAATTCTGGAAAAAAAAGGTCTTGTGACAGAAGAGATCAATATTAACCTGTATCAGAGGGATGGCAAGACCATAGTGTGAAGGCGTAAAGGAACTGCCTAAGATCCAAAGCATCCCACCTCATCTGTGAAACATGGTGGTGGGGGTGTTATAGCCTGGGCACGTATGGCTGCCACAGGTACTGGCAAACTTATCTTCACTGATGATGTAACTGTTGATGGCAGTAGCAAAATGAATTCTGAGGTGTATAGGAACATCTTATCTGCTCAAGTTCAAGCAAATTACTCCCAACTCACTGGATGGTGCTTATCCCACAGGAAGATAATGATCCCAAACATACTGTCAAAGCAACAAAGGAGTTTTTCAAAGCTAAAAACTGGAAAATTCATGAATGGCCAAGTCAATCACCAGATCTAAATCCAATTGACCATGCCTTCCATACATTGAAGAGAAAACGAAAGGGGACAAGACCCCATGACAAGCAGGAGCTGAAGATGGTTGCAGTAGAGGCCTGGAAGAGCATCAGCAGAGAAGATACTCACCACCTAGTGATGTCTCTGAATCACAAGCCCCTTTAACACTGGCACTAAACATGGGTTCAACCAGGCAATTACCTGGGTATTTAGTGGCTCACTTGTCAGTATGAATGTCCCAACAGGGCAGTTGGGTGGAGGGTAAAAATCAACTGGGCTCTGATACTGCCCAGGGGGTTACATCAGAGCTTGGCCAGATTGACTCAGATCCAATGTGAACGGCCAACCTGTTCAACCAGGTATCATTAGTGACGTTAGTGCCTGCATGCATGCATCAGTCTGGTAATTTTAATATCAGTGCAGTTATATTTCAAAGGGCAGCCAGTGGAGCTGTCAGCGAGTACCTGTGCTTTAAATAATCTCAAGATTACTTATAATACCTAATACAATATAAATGCTACATGAATAGTTGTTATACTCTATTGTTTAGGAATAATGACAAGCTGGTCTGTGGGTTTGTCCTCATTTTGAACAGTCTGATGCCCACTGCAGTAGATTTTCCCATGCTCCTCTATACATTGCACGTGTACGGTTTATTAAACAGTGCGTGGTTTTTTTCCAGGCTCTTTCTTAAATTGAGTGCGTGATTCCAATGCCCTATGAGTACGTAATACGCCACTCGGGATGACACTACTGGAGGTTAGCCCCCTCTTAGATCTGCGATATCCACATGAACCAGGGAATTTATGGTCCAGTGTGAACAGGTCACCTGGCAATGGGACGTTTACTCACCTGTTTAGTGGGTTGCCTGTGTAGAAGGGGCTTTCAAGCAGTCATTGCATGCAAGGGATAGGCAACAAAGTACTAAACATGACTTCTTTACAAAACATATACCACTGCTATGTTCCAAATATTATGGTGCCCTGAAATGGGGGGGGGGGGGGGGGGGACTATGTATAAAAATTGCTGTAATTTCTACATGGTCAAACCAAAATGTACACAAATACTCGAATAAAATCTGGAATGTGCACTTTAATTACATGTGAACTGTTTGATTACTAATTTAGAACTGTGGAGCTCAGGGGAAAAAAAAGGGGGGATAAAAAAGGTGTCTCTCACAAATATTATGGAGGCCATTGTATCCTTTGAACTTTTCCTATCCCGGTCTTTCAAACATTACAATTATACCTGTACTACCATTTCCTCTGACAGCTTGCTCCAATGTTCCCACAACTTGTGTCTGAAAAGTGTACCCCTCCAGTCCCATGAGAAGGACGACAACTGCATGATTAGTCTGCCAACACAAGTGAAAAATGGACACATCAGAACTCTGTAAGTTGACTGAAACAAAGCTTTGTTACACTTGGGCAGCTGCCTGGTTGCTCAATACAAACTAAAGAACCATAACCAAAATATTGTACAGAGAAGCAATGGTAATTCTCAGTCTTCAAATGAAATGTGCCAAAATTAAGTAGGAAAACTAAGAACAACAATATTGGCAACTGAAAAACTTCAGCAAAAGCTCATCACAACTTGGAAGCAACCGAGTCTTTAAACTGCATTCAAGTAGATGAGCTTGGATCATAGGAGCTGAGATTTCCAGTTAAATCAGATATATGAATGAGCTGCATGGTTGGTGTAGCGGTTAGGGTTCAAATCCCGCGCTGCCTGTAAGGAGTTTGTATGTTCTCCCCCGTCTGCGCATAGTTTTTCTCCGGGGGGGGGAGGGGGCGGCTCCAGTCTTCTCCCATCATTCAAATCATACCGAGAGTGTCGGTTAATGGGCTGGAAAATGGGCAGAATGGACTCAAAGGCTGAAAAGGCCTGTTACTGTGCTGTACATCAAAATTTATCAATCAATTGTATGGGGTAGAGCAAGACTCACATTCATAACGATGAGATCAATGAAAATTTCAGTGTCTAGTTGAGGCAATTAAAATAAATCCATTTCATGGGAACCTGGGATAATGGGCCAAGGAGGTGTTCAATGTGGAGGCTCTTCAGCTACCGATATTAACATTGAACCTCTGAGAAAAATGGCAAATTTACTCTTGCTAAGATGTTGTAGTTGATCATGTTAAACCATATCAAATTTCAAAAGACAGATTTTTTTAAAACTGACAAAAGACGTGAAGGAGGATTCAACGCTTTTTTAAAAAAAAAATACAAAATGGGAACTACTTCTCTTGTTGGGTTTTTCTCATTCTGATTAAAATCTCTCTCCAAGTGACCAGAAATGGGTAAGTAGTTCGATTTTCATTTTGATGATGAGTAAATATAACAAGACTCGTACTAATCAACAAATTTTAAAGATCTGCATTTTCCATGAGCAGAGAAGTCAGGAAGCAAACTCTCAGAGTTAAACAGGAAAGTCTGCAGATGCTGTGATTGTAGTGCAATACACAAAAGTGCTGGAGAAACTCAGCAGGTCACACAGCGTCTATTGAGTTTTTTTCCAGCACTTTTGTGTATTGCAAACTCTTACTTGCTGCCCAGTTCACATTGTGGGCTTTAAGCCAAAGAAGAAAATAACTGTCCAACATCTGGACGTAAAGATTCATTATTGCACTCTGTACAGATAGATCAGCACAAAGAAAACCAGTCACCATCATATAAGGTGTCTTAAAATACTGCAGTCAGAGAGTTCAGCAGGAATACACACCAAGTTACAAGCAAAAAGGAAATAGATTTGCAGTCCGATCAACCAATGCCCTCAGCACAAAACTCCCTTGTTTTCCATCAGACTTCCACTTGCCATTCTGGCCCATCCTGTGCCAAAACTGAGAACACACTTGATCACATCCTCTCTTCCTGCCAAGATGCAATTTTTCACTGTCAAGCATTAACAAAGAATCACATTAAAACCATCTCCCATTCTCTCTCTTTCCCCCCCCCCCTCCACCCCCCCACCCTTACCTTGGTTTCACTTCACCATGTCTGCAAAATAAATAAATGTCTGGACGCAGACCAACTGAGGACAAAAGCTTTGCAATGATGCCAAAGAAACCAAGCGGCAAGTCTGTTATCTCCGAGCTGGTGGTAAACCTCAGACAAAGTGAAAAGCCTTGCACAAATAAACCAGAGCCTCAATGCCCGAATCACATCTTCTTCACTGAAGTAACATATTCCAGCTTTTCCTCCATGGGGGAAATTGAACTCCACTTACAAAAGATGGCAAATGGCATTTCTGCCCCTGCCATCAGGTGACCTGCAGCTGATCTCTGCACAGGCATGCAACAGAACAAATATCATTTAACCTTTAGACCGAGCAGCAGAGCACTTGCCCATCTCCAACAGGATATTTGAAGATTGGATTCTGAATCAGATTCAATGCTTTTTTTTAAAAAAAAAGGAAGATTACATTAAGTAACCCAGCTTCCCTCTTCATTGGCTGTGCACCACAGGAGCTGGTCAAAGCGAGGCACCTTTGCAGCTGGTCAGGTATCAATGCAACTTAGTTGGGAAAATGGCATGGCTGTGAATGCCACATTTTCTATTTTAGTCAGTGAAGAAAGAATCTTGTGCAAAATCCTGGTATTCTCCCAATCCAGTGAGGCTCTACATTTCATAAAAATGGTTTCCTTTTACCCTTGTAGCAACCAGTTCCAAAGCCAGTTGTCTATAGCTGACCTGAAAATGGAATTTATGGATTGATATAAAAGGCCATGTAATACTACATTTAGAATGTAACATGCATGAAATTCTTTAACTTTTCTCTATCATAAGGCAGACAGAGAGACTCCACTTTGTCCAGCACCCCTCACAGAAACCTACAGCACCTGGTGTTCCCAGGGCGGTCTCCCCTCCAAGAACTGAGCAGTTCTGACCCTGCTTAGCTTCCGAGATCACAAAATCCCAGGCGTATTCAGGCTATTAGATGTTGTACATTTGGAATCTTCTTTCAAAAGACTGCTCAGTGATATTCCTCAAAGAGGGAAACTTGCCACCCTAATTTTAACAGGCATGCAAATGCTTCCGTCATACGACAGTAAAACCCCTGGTATCTGGAATTCAAGCAACTGGCAGCCTCAAGCAACCAGAAAACACTTACCAGCATCTACCAATCCCCATAGGGGCTGGATACCAGGGATTTTTACAGTAATTGTTTGACTAGGACTATCCCTTGCTCATCACAAGGAACAAACTGTAGACTCATCTCCACTTCACAGACAAGTTAGAACAGTTAATAACTGCAGTCTAATGCAAAACAGAAATTGGTGGCAGTATTCAACAGGTCTGGCAACATCTGTGGAAAAAGAGAGTTAACTATTCAGAAGGGTGACTTTTCAATACAAAGTGTGCACGGTGAAATGTTCTTGACTTGAAAAGTCAACTCTGCTTCACTCATCATGCATGCTACCTTACGTGCTGATGATCTACAACATTCTCTGTTTTCTTACACATTTCCAGCCCAAGCAGTTTTTTCCCTGATGCCACGTCCAACCCAAGAGTGAAGAATAACTGATGACGGAATAGCTCTTAATTTACAATACATGCTCCAGGCTTTGGGAATTCCTGCAGCAATAAATGTCTTCACTTTCTCTTTTGCTCAATATTTATTTGGTTTATTGCACTGCAGGAATGTAATGGGACTGGTGAAATCTTCATTGTCCAGATCGCATGTTAAAATGAATCCTTCCAGTTCTAACAGGATTAGCAGCAGAGAGCAAAATATTATCCAAGATTACTTCAGTTGTTGAAGGCCAATGGATGACACCAATGGAGCAATGAAAAGAAAATAGTTGATGCACAGTGAGGGTTTTCCAACAAATCTGCACTTTCAGGCAAATTCAAGGGGGAAAATATTAGCTTTTAAGCTCAGTATTGGATTTCAGTTATACCTCAGGATTGGAATTTGGGCATTCAAATGCAAGACTAGTCAACGACATAAACATTTCAAATGACAGCCAATTCAAACAAAAGCAGCTGGCTGAATTCTGGATACAAATATAAGCAACCTTCTCTGAAGTATAAATGAGGACCACAAGGTATTGATGGCAGAAGCTAGTAGATCTCCAAAGGTGTATGGAAATCAGTAAAGATTGTGAACCCCAGTTTGGTGACTGGAGTATCATTCAGGAAGACTGTCTTGGTTAGGATAAACCTATCTCAACATGCATTTGGAAGACCTGCCACTGGCCCAGTTGAGATCCTACTCTATAATTTGGTCTTGCTGAATGTTAAAAGGAGGTCGGTCAGTTCTCTCCTATTACATTGCCTGAAACCCATACAAGCTTCATGAATGGATAACTACCAGTTGCACCGTGACAACAAGAAATCCTATGCATGGAGTTGATACTTTGGTTGTACCAGCTCTTCACAGCATCTTGCCAACTTTACAAGTTGCTTTGAACCCCTTACTTCAGGAGAAATCACCCAAAGCTCTAAAATTCACAAATGCGGGACACCAGACATCGGTAGTGGGGAAAATGCTCGAGTCAGTTATTAATGATGCGATTGCAGCAGATTTGGAAAGTAGTGATATCATTGGACAGAATCAGTGTGGTTTTATGAAGGGAAAATGATGACTGACAAATCTTATAGAATGTTTTGAGGATGTAACTAGTAGAGTGGATAAGGGAGAACCAGTTGATCTGATACATCTGGACTTTCAGAAGGCATTTGATAAGGTCCTGCACAGGAGATTAGTGTACAAACTTAAAACACACAGTATAGGAGGGATGATATTGAGGTGGATGGAGAAATGGTTGACAGACAGAAAGCAAAGAGTAAGAATAAACAGGTTCTTTCACAAATGGCTGTCAGTGATTAGTGTGGAACCGCAAGGCTCAATGCTAGGAGCACAGTTATTTACAATATATATCAATGACTTAGATGAGGGAATAGAAAGCAGCATCTCCGAGTTTGCAGATGACATGAAGCTGGGTGGCAGGGTTAGCTGTGTAGAGGATGCTAAGAGGATGCAGGATGATGTGGACGTTAGGTGAGTGGGCCAATGCCTGGCAGATGCAATAAAATGTGAATAAATGTGAGGTTATCCACTTTTGAGGCAAGAACAGGAGAGAAGATTATTACCTAAATGGTATCCATTTAGGAAAAGGAGAGATGCAACGAGACCTGGGTGTCGCTGTGCACCAGTTGTTCAAAGTGGGCATATTGGTACAACAGGCAGTGAGGAAAGCGAATAGTATGTTGACATTCATAGCAAGAGGATTCAAGTACAGGAGCAGAGAGGTTCTACTGCAGTTGTACAGGGCCCTGGTGAGACTACACCTGGAGAATTTTGTACAGTTTTGGTCTCATCTGAGGAAAGACATCCTTGACATAGAGGGAGTGCAAAGAAGGTTCACTAAATTGATATCAGGGATTGCAGGACTTGTATATGAAAAAAGGTTGGATCGATGAGGCTTATACTCGCTGGAATTTAGAAGATTGAGGGGGGTGTTATAGAAATGTATAAAATTCATAAGGGATTGGACAAGTTTGATGCAGGAAGATTATTCCTGATGTTGGGGAAAACCAGAACCAGAGGTCACAGTTTTAGGACTGAGATGAGAATTTTTTTTTCCTCTCAGAGAGGGGTGAATCTGTGGAATTCTTTGCCACAGGAAGTAGTTGAAGCTGGTTCCTTATCTATATTTAAGAGGCAGTTGTATTTGACCCTTGTAGCGAATGGGGATCGGGGGTATGGGAAGAAGACAGTTACTGGGTACTGATGATCAGCCATGATCAAAATGAATGGTGGTGCAGGCCTGAGGGCCAAATGGCCTACTCCTGCACCTGTTTTCTATGTTTACTCCAGAACTCTGCAAGACTCAGTGTGTTCCTTTCAGTTTAGTGGCTTGGCAACCACAACCACACCTTTATTGAAGTGACATTTCCATTTCCCACACCTCCTGTCTTTGTGGCCATGGCAACTACAAAGTGCCAATTTACATTGAACTCTAGATAGCTTTTTGCTGTCATCACACCCACTGGGAACGAGGCCCAGACTGCATCAAATTTCTTTCATAGCACAGATTCAAGCTCGTGCCTCAAAGATAAAAGAGCCACATGCCAGTGCAACAGATTATACTCAACAATTTAATATTCTGATCACAGGCAAGTAATTGAAAAGTTATACAAAATACCTCATGGTCATTTAGATCATTAAAACAGAAGAAATAGGAGCAGAAGTAGTCTGGTCTGACAGGCCCGCTCTGCCATTCAATAGGATCAATGCTGATCTTGTGGTTTCAGCTCTACCTATCTGTCCTCCTCTCTTCACCCTTAATTTCAAGTTAGCAAAAATTTATCTAAATATATTTACTGAGATCTCAAAATGCTCTACTATATTCTTTCATTATTGATTTACAAGATGGAGGAATTACTTGTCCATTTTTAACTGCCATTGAGAATGTATTTGCAGCCATCTCTAAACACTGCAGATCTTGCTGGTGAAGATCTTCTGACAGAGCTTGTGGATAGGATCTTCTAGGATTTAAACCCTGGGTGGCACAGTTACAATGACCAGGGTTTGAATCCCCTGCTGTCTGTAAGGAGTTTGCCTGTTCTCCCTGTGTCTGCATGGATTTTTCACGGGGGCTCCAGGTTCCTCCCACCATTCAAAATAAATGTATTAGGTGTGTAGGTTAATCAGGTATAATTGGGTGGCACTGGCTCGTGGGCCGAATGGGCCTGTATAGTGCTGTATGTCTAAAACAATTTTTAAAAGAAATATATTTCCACAAAGCATGTGATGTTGCCTTGTTGTTGGGTGGGGGTGGGGGTGGGGGTGGTGGGTGTGAGTGGTGTTGTCAGAGTAGCCCTAATGCAGTGGTTGTCAACTTTTTTCTTCCCACTCACATCCCACTTTAAGTAACCCCTATGCCATCGGCGCTCTGTGATTAGTAAGGGATTGCTTAAGGTGGGATTTGAGTGGGAAGAGAAGGTTGAGAATCACTGCTCCAGACCCAATTTTTACTGAAATATTTTGCTTGAGAAAAATTGTCATTGGCCCATTTTCTTTGGAGTTATGAAACCGTGCACAAAACGAATAGATATGATTAAAACAGCGGTTTTCAAACTTTTTCTTTCCACCTTATGCAATCCCTGACTAATCACAGAGCACCAATGGCATAGTGATTACTTAAAGTGGGATGTGAGTGGGAAGAAAAAGATTGAGACCCACTGCCCTCCCTAATAGTTAACTGTAGATGACACCTATTTTTAGCTGATGCACAGCATGTGGTTGGGGTGATAAAAGAGTTGCTTTTAAGGTGACTTTGAGTATTGATAAACCTCATCCAAACACACGGATGAGGAATGAATTGAGCAGATGCTGAAAGGAATGATAAATCCCAAACTTTTCAATGGGTTAGAAACAGCCGGCCTGTAGTATGTTCATTTAGACAGGGATCAAGCCAAAAAAAAGTATGCTGGAAACTACTCACACCTTTTTCTTTGGGGCTGTTCCACAAGTCTCACAACGTCATCATCCAATGCACCAAACACTCAGTTTGAAATAACTTGTCAGTGCATAGAATACAAGCCTTGCTCATTTTAGACTTCAATCTAACTACTCGAGGCTTAAATTTAAATTTAGATATACAGCACGGTAACAGGCCATTTTGGCCCACGATCCCGTGCCACCTAATTTATACCCAATAAATCTACACCTCCAGTATGTTTCAAATGGTGAGAGAATGTACAAACTCCTTACAGGATTCAAACCCTGGTTCCGACCAGTGGCGTTGTAAAGGCGTGACACTAACCACGCCATTCAAGTAAAACACAAAATCTTTAAGTCTGGCTCGGTGGCTGAAATGTTCTGAACCAAAATTATTACTTTGACCCCTTTTCAAAGATTTCATATTACATACATCGAAAGGAAAACCAAAACTGTTCACAATAATTTAAAGGCGAGCTTCTTTGGCTTGGCTTCGCAGACGAAGATTTATGGAGGGGGTAAATGTCCACGTCAGCTGCAGGCTCGTTTGTGGCTGACAAGTCCGATGCGGGACAGGCAGACACGGTTGCAGCGGTTGCAGGGGGAAATTGGTTGGTTGGGGTTGGGTGTTGGGTTTTTCCTCCTTTGCCTTTTGTCAGTGAGGTGAGCTCTGCGGTCTTCTTCAAAGGAGGTTGCTGCCTGCCGAAATGTGAGGCGCCAAGATGCACGGTTTGAGGCGCTATCAGCCCACTGGCGGTAGTCAATGTGGCAGGCACCAAGAGATTTCTTTAGGCAGTCATTGTACCTTTTCTTTGGTGCACCTCTGTCACGGTGGCCAGTGGAGAGCTCGCCATATAACACGATCTTGGGAAGGCGATGGTCCTCCATTCTGGAGACGTGACCCACCCAGTGCAGCTGGATCTTCAGCAGCGTGGACTCGATGCTGTCGACCTCTGCCATCTCGAGTATTTCGACGTTAGGGATGAAAGCGCTCCAATGAATGTTGAGGATGGAGCGGAGACAACGCTGGTGGAAGCGTTCTAGGAGCCGTAGGTGATGCCGGTAGAGGACCCATGATTCGGAGCCGAACAGGAGTGTGGGTATGACAACGGCTCTGTATACGCTTATCTTTGTGAGGTTTTTCAGTTGGTGGTTTTTCCAGACTCTTTTGTGTAGTCTTCCAAAGGCGCTATTTGCCTTGGCGAGTCTGTTGTCTATCTCGTTGTTGATCCTTGCATCTGATGAAATGGTGCAGCCAAGATAGTTAAACTGGTTGACCGTTTTGAGTTTTGTGTGCCCGATGGAGATGTGGGGGGGGCTGGTAGTCCTGGTGGGGAGCTGGCTGATGGAGGACCTCAGTTTTCTTAAGGCTGACTTCCAGGCCAAAAATTTTGGCAGTTTCCGCAAAACAGGACGTCAAGCGCTGAAGAGCTGGCTCTGAATGGGCAACTAAAGCGGCATCGTCTGCAAAGGCGAGCTAAACAACTGGAAAATGGCAGGCTTCAATCTGGAATAATAGAAGCCGAGACTACTTGCTTTGTCTATAGCTTTATGACCTTTCTGTGAACCTTGAGAGATATAAAGACACTAATCAATATCTCTCCTCATCCCAGGCTTCATTTCTGTTCATTGCAAGGTGTTAAAGATGGTTAGTGTTGGTCCGGCCCTAAATACAGTTCTCAAAAGTTAATGGCCTTTAAGAAATAATGGGTCCCTAATCAATACATAAAGATTGCTTTCAGCTATTTGAATCATCTAAAAAACACAAAACATCTTGCCCTCAGCAAAACTGTGGCTCATTGCCCCCAACACCTTTGAATTTATATGGAACTATTAACAAAACACAAAAGGTTCCAAAGGCACTTAACAAAATTACCACTGTACCAAAGATCTGGATC
Organism: Narcine bancroftii; assembly: GCF_036971445.1. Lineage (NCBI taxonomy): Eukaryota > Metazoa > Chordata > Chondrichthyes > Torpediniformes > Narcinidae > Narcine > Narcine bancroftii. Next base: position 91,220,153 of record NC_091476.1, on the reverse strand, counting down.
GTTAATACAATACAGTCATGCGTGGATTAAAATCCATGATTCATTCTGTGAAATAGGGTGCTATGCAACTTGATTTGGACGCTGTGTGAACACCATATTATCTGGTTACGTCTGCTATGTCCCGTTCTCCGATCAGACGTAACCGGATAATTGATTTGCTTCGATTAATTCATTAACTCATACTGATTTCAATTTGTAACCTAAAAATATGCACACCATAAATACAGAAATAGGCAATGGATAATCTATTATAACTCGATGGGACCACGGACGTATATGCGGTTGGACGTTGCCAGAATGGATGCTAAGCGGAGCGTGACTCCATGCGACTCCACCGTGGTTAGTAAATACTATCTGTGAATAGATTTTTCCATAATTTCTTTACCCACTGTAATTCTACAATGCATCTTTAAATTGGTCACAATCAGGAGATATTCCTCTCATTTCATGAGGCTTCACTGAGTCCTTTGAGAATTTTCAGGTATGATGAATTGCTTGTCATCAGTTGTACCAAGGCACAGTGGAAAATTTTAATTTTGCGTGCTATCCAGGCAGCTAGCTAAAAGTCGCCATTTTGGATTTTCAATTTCACAGGTTGCACTCTCCTTCCCATATACCACTGTGACCTTGCCTGTATGAAATTACCACCGTGACCTTCACTGGGATGGTTCTGCCAGTGGAATAAATAATGGAGGAAATGGCAGGATATTTGGGAAAGCTGTTTCTTGTCTGTTGGATTAGTCTCTCAGTGATTATGGGAAGGACTTTGTCAGGTCAGCTGGACTGGGGTTTGCTTCATGGCTGTGCATCAATGCACTGTCTTGGTCAATGCCAAACGGTCTATACGGTTTCTTTTAAATCTTCTTTAACATAATGGTTAGGCCACAGCAATAGCAAATTCCAGAGTACATCTGTTTAAGATGAGTGGGGAAAGTTTAGGGGTGATGTCACAGGTAAGTGTTTTATTTTTAAAAAGAGTGGTGGACGTTCGGAATGCATTTCCAGGGTGGTGGTGGATGCCGGTACAATAGGGACATTGTAAAGACTCCCAGATATGCATATTGGTGCAAGAAAAACAGGGTTGTGGGTGAGAGGTAGGGAAAAATTCAACTGTGGTGAAGTAGGTTTGCAAAGGTCAGCACAACATCGTGGGCTGAAGGGCCTCTGTACTGTGCTGTAATGCTCTATATTCTATAATACGTTAGGATGATACAGTGTTGCTGCTGGAAGAGTTGCTGCCTCACAGCAGCCATGATCCAGGTTCAGGACTTGCCTCTGGTCCAGTGTGAAGTCTCCACAGTCCTCCAAATTCATCACACATCACCAAAAAAAAGCATGCATCTGGAGGCCTGTTAGACCCCAGAACATTGCACCACAGAAATAGACCCTTTGGCCCACGATACTGCGAAAAACTGGCTCATTGCAGGTTGGAGAATAATTTTTTTTAATATAAATCGGTTTAGTTTAAATGGGTGAGGAATGGTCCACAGGGATTTAGGGCAGGGCCAATTGTTTCCGTGCTCTGCACCTCTAGAACATCTCCAAATTCCTGAAAACATTTCAGGAGTCAATCATTTTCTGGAGTCAAATATAGGCCAGACTCAGGGAAGATGACAAATTTCCTTCCCCAAAGAAAATTTCCTCAGTGATGGGCTTTACACCAATCCAGTGATTTCATAATAAACTTCAGTTCATTCAGTTCAGTTGAACTAGTTTTCAAGTTCAAATTCATTGTTACATGCAGCAAGAGAGGCTGTTTTACAACAGTTGAGTGGACATCTCATACATAGTGCAATAGTACGAACATATAGATTTACAGCGAGGGATCAGTGGGTGTAGTGATTTAATTTTATTATTTCGACAGAAATCTGATAACGGTGAAATTAACTGAATTTAGATTGCAGAGTTGCTGTGGTTGAATTTAAAATGGAGCCACAAATTGACAGCAACGCTTCACTATAAACTTACTGGGACCACAAAAAGACCTGTTTAATGCAATGGTTCACTCACATACCACTTTAAGTATTCCTTATGCCATCGGTGGTCCCTAATTAGTCAGGGATTGCTGAAGGTGGAAAGAAAAAGTTTGAAAACTACTGTTCTAATCGTACCTAAACGTTATGTGCCCAGTTTCATAATTCCAAAGGAAATGGGCCAATGACAATTTTTCTCAAGCAAAATATTTCAGTAACAATTGGGTCTAGAGCAGTGATTCTCAACCTTCCCTTCCCACCTTCCCACCCACATACCACCTTAAGCAATCCCTGACTAACCACAGAGCACCGATGGCATAGGGAACATTTAAAGTGGTATGTGAGTGGAAAGAAAAAGGTTGAGAACCACTGGTCTACAGAAACACCACTATTTTTTGTGCACTGACTGTTACTGTGTATATTTACCTATCATTGATATTATTTCTTTCTCTATGCCAAATGTAGTCCCCTTGCTTAAAAAGGGTAGCAAGGATTATAGTGGTGAATTATAGTGGTGTGCAAGTGATTGGAGAGGATTCTTAAGGCCAGGATTTGAGAGCATTTGGAGAAGTACAGTCTTCTCAGGGATAGTCAGCATGGCTTTGTGAGGGGAAGGTTGTGCCTTACAAGCCTAATTGAGCTTTTTAAAGGGATAACCAAAGAAATTGATGTGTATATATGAATTTTAGTAAGGTATTGGACTAGATCCCCAATGAGAGACTCATTCAGAAAGTTATGGGATCTATGGACCTTGGCTGTGTGAATTAAAAATTGACTTGCACGTAGAAAGCAGAGAGTAGTAGTGAACAGAAAGTATTCTGCCTGGAGGTCAGTGACTGATGGAGTTCCGCAGGGATGTGCTCTTAGACCCCTGCTTTTTGTGTTTTTCATAAATGACCTCGTAGATGAAAAAGCAAAAGAAGGCGTCAAAAAGTCTGGGGACGATAAGAAGGTTTGAGGAGTTGTGAAGGGTGTTGAAGGTTGTTGTAGGTTACAAAAGGGTGCAGAGTTGGGTGGAAAAGTGGGAGATGAAGTTCAATCATGTTGAGTATAAGGTGATGCATTTTGAAAGGACAAACCAGAAGGCTGAGCACAAATTTAACGGTCAGATACCTAACAGTGTGGAGGAAGAGAAAGATTTTGGGGTCCAAATCCATACATCTCTCAAGGTTGATAGGATAGTTAAGAAGGCTGATGGGATGCTGGGCTTCATCAATAGGGGGATTGAGTTCAAGGCAGTAGGTCATATTGCAATCTACAAATCTATGGTAAGACCACACTAAGAGCATTGAGTTCAGTTCTGGTCACCTCATTATAGGAAAGATGTGGAAGCGATGGGGAGGGTGCAGAGATTTACCAGGTTGTTGCATAGACTGGAAAATAAATCTCATGAGGCAAGGTTAGCAGAGCTCGGACTTTTCTCTTTGGAGCAAAGAGGGATGAGAGGAGACTTAATAAAGGTCTATAAGATTCTGTGAGTCAGGGTTTTTTTTCCAACTACACAGAGAGGTGTGGGTGCCAGGAATGCATTACCAGGGTTGGTGATAAAGGTTGAAACATTAGAGGCATTTAAGAAACTATTAGACAGCACATGGATAAAAGAAAAATTGAGGGTTACAGGGTAGGAAGAGTTTAGTATATTTTGGTGGAAATATATATAGGTCAGCACAACATTTAGGGCCAAGGGGTCTGTCCTGTGCTGTAATGCTCTATATTCTATGTACTGGAGTATTTTAATGTGCACTATTCCAATCAATGGATCTACTACATGTTCAGTTGCAGGGAAGAATTTTGGTCCATTTGCACATTATGTGCATGACCAGTAAACTCATTGTTATTATTATTAAGTAGTCATCAATGGGCTCGTTGAACTAATCTGGGGAATAGATGAGCCATTCACACCAGGCTAAATCATTGTCTAATTCTTCTAACTCTTCCAAATCAGCCAAGACATAACTGAAATGTAACTGCAGACCTGTTGGTCACCAAGTGAGATCTATCACAAAAGCAGCTGGCCAGATTTTAGTTCCTGCAGCCCAGGCCCAACAAACAATTAAGGCAAGACACTTGCTGGCAAATGATGATCTGAAGTGTCCATTTCACATCAACCAGCCAAGTTTTTTGTACAAGCAGAACAGTTTAAAAAATTACGTGAATGCAAAATATCATTAGATAAAGGCAGAATACCAAAAAAAAACACAGAATACAGTCAGAAGAACTGAAAGCAGAGAATGTTTTAAGTTGTCATTAGATGCAGAATAAATGAATCCCCAAGTAAATTCTGTGAACTGAAGACAAATGACTAAGATCAAAATAGTTATCCATGAGATGCCTTTGATAGAAAGCTATTTGTGAAGCCTGCAAACAGGATGTTGACAGAAGGCTCTTCAAACTTTTGGCCCCTGTTCCAAAATTGGCATTAACCACTGTTCCCATTTATTTGGGCAACCGGTCCTAGTAATTAATTGATCTATCATATCAAGCTCATCCAGCTTTGCCTTATAATCAGCCTCTTTTGCATCACATCAGCAGCTTCTTAATTGCACCATTGTTATCACAGACCTACCTCATACCCATCACCTCCCTCCCAAGCATCCACTGCCTTTGCCTGATGGGCTTCTAAATGAAACGACCCCCCCCCCCACCTTCTCATTTTGCCTTAGTTACCATGCCTACTTCCAACATATTCATGATCAATGAGAGATTTCCTTGGCGACAGCACTTTGCTTCTGTTGGGGGGTAAAAAAACACCAAAGAAAGTGGTTTAAAATCCTGCAAAATTTGTGATGAAATGTCCACAAAATCTGCATTGACAATAAGGGATGAAGCTGTTGGTTGTGGTGTATTTGGATGCACAGGAAGAATCTGATATAGGGCCACATATAGTTATTGAGCTCAATTGGGGTTCATGTTGGACTCGATTGAGGTTCATGGGATTGGCAAAGAACAAGACTGACGACCAAAAGTAAAAACACAATGCTGGAGAAACTCAGCAGGTCAAAGAGTGTCCTTTATATAGCAAAGGTAAGAATACATAATCATGTGTTGTTCCTCCAATTTACAGGTGGTCATGGTGGTTAGTACATAAGGCCATTGTCAAGAGTATGGGAGTGAGGCACAGAATTGAAATGGTTGGCTACTGGGAGATATCTGTCACTGGGTGGATGGAGCGAAGCAATCTTCCAATCTGCACCCAGAATCTCCGATGTAGAGAAGACCACAAAGGAAGCACTGGATGCAGTAAAGGAATCGTGTGGATACACATGAAGTGTTGCTTCACTTAAAAGGTCTGTTTGAGGCCCTGGACTGCGGTGAGGTGGTGGGGGAGGGAGGCGTGGGTGCAAGTGTGGCACCTCCTGTGTCCACAGGGGAAGGAGTAGAGAGAGGGCAATTGGTGGGGAAAGAGGAGTGCAAGAGGGAGTCACAGAGGAAGTGGCCTCTATGGAAGGCAGAGAGGGAAAGATGTGAATGGTGGTGGATGCGGAGGCTGGTGGGGCGGTAGGTGAGAATAAGAGGGAATCTATGTTTGTTGCATTTGGCGGCAGAGGGGGCCAGGGCAAATGAGCAGGAATAAGGGCAAATGAGGGTTGGATTGATGGCGGTGGAGGGGAAGCCACATTTGTGGAAGGCAGCAGACATTTCAGAGGATCTTGTAATTCTGGCTCTACCAGACACATCTTCCCCTCTCTGCTTTCTATAGGGACTGCTCCTTCCATGACTCCCTCATGCACTCAGCCCTCCCCACCAATCACCCCTCCCAGCACCTTCCTGTGGCCACGAGGTGCCACTCTTAAGCCCACACCTCCTCCCTCACCACGGTCCAGGGCCCCAAACAGGCCTTTCAAGTGAAGCAACACTTCACAGGACTGATTTACTGCATCCGGTCCTCCCTTTGCGGCCTTCTCTACAACGAGGAGACTGGGCGCAGATTGGGACATCGCTTCATTGAGCACCTCGCTCCATCTGCACCAGTGACAGGGACCTCCCAGTAGCCAACCATTTCAGTTCTGCACCACACTCCATACTCGCATGTCTGTCCATGGCTTTATGTACTATCCCACCAAGACCACCTGCAAATTGGAGGAACATCACCTGATTTTCCATCCAGGCGCTCTCCAACTACATGGCATTAATGTCGACTTTTCTGGTTTCTGCTAATCTGCTCTCCTCTCTTCACCACCACCCCCCCCCCCCCACCAACTACCTTCCCCTTTCCAGCTCTCCCTTCTTCCCTTGCCTCTCTATTCACCCAGCCATCTCTCCTCCCTTTAATCACTGCTGTCCTCTCCCTTCTCCACCTCCTGCCTTTGCAACCACACCTCCCCACCCCCAACCCCACTCTTTGTGACATTTTCCCATACATTGATGAAGGTTTAAAGCCTGAAACATTGGTCATGTATTTTTACTTTTGCCTTTGACCTGCTGAGTTTCTCCAGCATTATGTTTTTACACTGTCTACAGATCTTCATGTTTTACTTAGGGCTTATGACCAACAGCAATCAGAACAGAAATAAACAGATTACAATTTTGAGATGAGCAAACAAGGAGGGACTCAGCAGGCCAGGCAGCGTCCACAGAGCACAATGGTTAATCAATGTTTCCACCTAAGACTGTCATTTTTGGTCAGCTTGTCATACCTTATTAACTCCTGCATGCAATATTCCAGGGCTACAACCAGATGCTCCTTGTACAGCTTCTCGGGGGAACGAGCGCAGCAACTGCTAAATTTAAATCCAATTCTCAGCTTCACTGTGGGAGTCAGATTTAAATATTTTAATGAAGCATTTTGCCTTTCACATGAAACTTATTGCAATTGGCATATACAAAGCTAATTGATGTCATGTGAATTCTTTAAATTTTCTCTCTCCATTCCAAACTTCCCAACTCATCAGGGAATGGAAGAGGGTTTACTATCAAGGGTCTTCCATCTGATTCTTCCTTAATGAAAACTGCCATCCTGAATCCTGCACAGGAAAGTTCTGGCACCTTGAAGCAACTAGAAATTTTTCATTTTTAGATCGCATCCCAAAGTCGCTTCAACCGTTTAAAAAGGACAAATGGATTTAGAGGACTACCTGGGATTGCATCCCAGATCCTTATAGATTTCTTTGCTGATCAGATCACAGGAAAACCTGGAAATAATAACCTCATCCTCATTTTGTTTTTTATCCACAGACAACTGTCACAAAAAATAAAAAATACAATGATTGCTGTTTTAAACTGGTCCTGTCCCAAGAAGGTTCAATGAGGACATTTAAGTGTTCCAAGATTCAATAGCAACATCTCCCCTCCACTTGAAAAATTCAAAATGACAAACTGAATTCATTAGATTGATATACATGGAAGAAAAAAAGCTTCAATTAACACTCATTCAAAGAAGCAGCAGCAATTACGAACAGTCAGCGAAGAGTATTTTGAAATATGGTCACTGCTACAAGAATTGCCAGTTGCCAACGAAACAGATGGCTGAACAATCTATTTCACTGATAAAGCTGTACAATAAATTTTGGCCAAGACCACATGGAAAACTCCCTTGCAGTGTTTCAAATTATGCTCTGGAATCATTCATTCAAGGAGGAAGATGGGGGGGCCCTCAACGTAATGTCTGAGCTGAAACCAAGTACCACATAACCTCAGTCAACCGCCAGTCTCAATAATCCTCAATGAACTCACTGAGCTCGACCTTTTCATGCAGACGCAAATTTGCCCATGGATTTTTGAAGGGCATTTCACCTTTAAGGGAACTGCCCCAAAGTTACTGCTAAAAGGTGAAGATTCCATTAATGTCACCTAATACGACATTTAGAATGTAACATACATAAAAGTCTTTGTCTACCGTGAGGCAGAGTCCAGTGCACCTCACCAAATTACGACTCACTAGATGTAGAGATTGTGTTAAAACACACAGAATCTTACGTTCTTCCTTTTATTATAGAATCCATGGAGTCAGTACACAAAATATTCAAATATTGCAAGGGCAATTTAAAACAATTTTTCATGAATAAAAATGAATACGAAATTTCCTTCAATTTAGAATCCAATTCCATACAATTAGGAGCTCATTATCGAAAGGCAGCAGAAACAAGTTTGCTCCTTGGTGGTGATTGGGCAAGCACCGCTTTTCAAGTTCTCTAGTTCAGGAGGTCTGGTGCTCGCTCAGAGGCTCTGCCACAATCCACTGTCCGCACTCTTGGTTCAGAGTGATTCAAGCTGAATTACATTGGTCGTCTAGAGTCTGGAGATTTCCTTCCTTGAAGAAATTCAATGAACGAGACAAGTTCTTACACAATCTAGTTTTAATTGTTACCATTTTGAGATTAGTCTCTTGTTTTTTTTATTCCAGATATATTTCATGACTTCAATTTTCCAATTGTCGTGCTGGGTACTCCAATTCACATCTCCAAACCAACTGTCCAGGAAAGCCCCTAATGCTACAGTGAATCTATACCACCTATTCCTACCAGCTCTCCCCCCTTCCTCCTCCCCCCCACCTTTTGATTCAGATATTTAGCCACGATGAAGAGCTCTGGCCCAAAACGTTGATTTCCTTTTACTGCCTTGGATACTGCATGGCCTGATGACTTTCAGCACTTTTACAGTCTCCAAATCTCTGCAGGTTTTCTTGTTCAACAGTCATGCTGACTGCCGGCATTTGGACTGCTTCATTGATATCCTGCATGCAATGCAAAACCTATGGGCCAAACAATGTCTGCTGATATCAATTCATTTACCAACTGCTACTGAAGCAAAAGGCACATATCACCTGAAGATCGTCCTTCCTCTGGTGAACTATCTTTACAATAATATCTCAACTGTAATGGCTCCTATTCACCAAGTTGTATTCACCTGCTGATTACTTACATTTTCCTGTCTTTCAGTTGGCTAATAGAAATGCTACAGTTCAAGGATCCTCAAATATTCTGATAGATGTCAGTCACAATTAAATGTTTGAGTAGAGAAGGCTGCAAAACTTCTCAAATATGAGGATAATAATTATAAAGAAGTCATCCAAAACTTTAATTTACTCAAACGGCCCGGTAACAGGTCCTTCCAACCCACAAGCCTAGATGTAGCATCTTTGTAGCATCAAACATCGGCTCAGGGAATCTCTCAGCCATCCACAAGACAAGCAAAGTGAACTAGAATCCAGTCACTGCAAGGAGTTTTCAGAGGTGTCATCTTCTCACAAATCAGAACTTGGATACCTGAACACGAGATTGGTTTAATAAAAAAAAAACAGGGGTCGAAAATTTTTCAATCCAACATAGTTGCTTTTGTCTTTTTTTCATTCAAATCATGATCACCACCTGTGTTCATCCCTGACTCTGGGACTGTCCTGAAGTCTCCAAGGACTATGTGTCAAGCAATGCAACAATACTAGGACATGTCTTAAAAAGTGCGCTCCATCATCTCAAGTGGACATTTTTCTGTTCCTTAGTTATGATGGGAGGAATTTAAAAATAGGCAGACGATGCCATGTGCCAAGCAACCAATAGAAAAAGAGTGTGACAAAGCCTCGCGGCGCAAGTCCAACCAGATTTGGCAACCGTCCTCGTACAACAATGATACTTGTTACAATGCTGCATCTGGCCAACAGGTTTCAAAGCTTCTGGAGTCGGCTTGTGCGCAAAGAACAAGAAATGCTTTTAAATTTACTTACAATGTCGATTCCTCTGTGAACGGCAAGGATTTTTAGGAAAATTTCAAATGCTTCTCCCGTGCATCTGTAGAAACACAAGGCATCACCACTCACAGATTAACCAGTTGTTCACAAGAATTTCCAACACCTAAACTATGACATTTTACATCTTCAATTTAATGGAAAGTCTGAAAGAGCCCTATAAATAGGCAAAATGGAATTGGTGCGAAGCCAAAAAGGGGGGAGTGAAGTGGAAACAAGAAAGGAAAGGACCACCAGAAGATTGAGATCTATCAAAGTGCTGCTAACCAAGAGCCAATGAAAGCCAATAAACATGTGTATGAAGCAAAGGGGCAGAAATCAGCATGCTGTTTCTGAATGAGTTCAATCTGTCAAACTTGGATCTTTGGCAGGAAACCCCAAAACCTCACCAAAGACCAATGTACAACATCTTGACAGCACAGTGGCTACGATATACACTGCCATCCATAATGTTTGGGACAAAGACACAATTTTTCCTTTATTTGCCTATGCTCCAATTCTAAATTTATAATCAAACTATTCACGTGTAATTGAAGTGCACATTCCAGATGTTATTCAAGGTTATTTGGTTTGACCATGTAGAAATCACAGCACTTTTTTTTACGTCGTCTCCTCATTTCACAAGCGGTGAACAGTGGTTGGTGAACACAATGGCTTCCTTACACCATTCTGTATTGATGCAATTGCATTCTCCGCCGCGGACTTTGCCACACTGCGCAGCGTCCCTGTCAGCTTGAAACAAAGCAAGCCATCACGACTCGCCCCAACCAGAAGCCATGGATGACTGTAGAGATGCGCGAGCTGCTGAAGAACCACATCTCTGTCTTCAGAGCGGGGCGGTTTTGGGCAATGCAAGCACCAAGCTGTCCAAGGCCATCAAGGAGGCAAAGAGGGCTCATCCCTGGAGGATTGATAATCACTTTCCGGGACAGCAGCGACACACGATACATGTGAGAGGGCATCCGTGCCATCACCAACCACAAAAGTCCACCAGCTGCCTGTGCCGGGGATGCCTCCCTCCCGGATGTTTTGTGTGACTTCTATTTTTTTTTAAGCCTACGGCACCTGGTATTCCCAGGCGGTCTCCCATCCAAGTACTGACCAGGCCTGAGCCTGCTTAGCTTCCGAGATCAGACGAGATCGGGCGTTTTCAGGCTAGTATGGCCGTAGGCTCGTGTGACTTCTATGTGCGCATTGAGGAGATAAATGACGTGGAGGCGAGGAAGTCCGTATCTCCCCCATCCAAACAGGCAGATGTGCCGGTGTGTCTCATGACGGCTGAAGTGAGAAGGATGCTGCTCATGGTCAACCCTCGTAAGCTGTGGGACCAGATAATGCTACTGGCAGGGTACAGAGAGGATATGTGGACCAACTAGCTATTGTCCTCACAGACATCTTCAACATCTCCCTGAGCAGAGACGTCATACCAATGTGTTTCAAGGTGGCCGCTATCATCCCTGTGCCGAAGAAGCCCTCAGTGTCCTATCTTAACAACTACCTTCCTGCCTCACTCATGTCCACCATCATGAAGTGCTTCGAGAGGCTAGTCATGGAGCACATCAAGATTCAACTGCCCTCCTCATTGGACCCCCTGCAGTCTGTGCACCATCCCAACCGATCTACAGATGACACCATTGCCACCACTCTCCACCGAGCCCTCACCCACCTGGAAAATAAAGACTCGCATGTTCGAAAGCTGTTCATAGACTTCAGCTCAGCATTCCACACAATCAGAACGCAGCATCTGATTAGGAAGTTGAACTTGTTGGGCCTAAACACCTTTCTCTGTAACTGGACCCTCAACGTTCTGACTGAAAGACCACAGTCAGTCTAGATCAGAAACAGCATGTCCAACACCATCACACAGAGCACGGGGGGCCCCCCCAGGGCTGCGTGCTCAGCCCACTGCTGTTTACCCTGCTGACCCACGGCTGTGCAGCGAGATACAGTTCTAACCACATCATCCAGTTCGCTGACGACACGACCGTGGTGGGGCTCATCATCAAGAACGATGAGTCAGCTTACAGAGAGGAGATGCAATCACTAACGGACTGGTGCAGAGACAACAACCTACACCTGAATGTCAACAAAACAAAGAATGATGGTTGCCTTCAGGAGCCACTCTCCACTGACCATCGATGGATCCACCGTTGTGGTACTCAAGAGCAGCAAATTCCTTGGAGTGCACCTGGTCCCCCAACACTAGATCCATCTCCAAGGTGGCCCGACAACACCTTTACTTCCTGCAGAGGTTGAGGAAAGTTCAGTTTCGACTCTCCACCCTCACTACATTCGACACGGGATGCATTGAGAGCATCCTATGTAACTGCATCACTGCCTGGATCGGGAACTGCACCATCCCAGAACGCAAGTCCCTGTAGCGGATAGTAAAGACTGCTGAGGGGATTATTGGGGTCTCTCTCCCTGCCACGTCCATCATAATGGCCATTGTTTGCAGAAAGCCATAAAGATTGTGAAGGACTCCACACACTCCTCCCACAATCTATTCTCCCTCCTGCCATGCGGGAAGAAGTACCGAAGTGGTTGAGCCCTCACAACAAGATTGCAAAACAGCTTTTCCCCCAAACCATGAAGATTCTGAACTTTAGGGACACAGGGCTACATATATAATGATATTTATCAGTGATATGTTATTTATATTAAAAGTTTCTGATGTAATTTATCTATGTAAATAACCAGTTCCACAGTCCAGAGAAACACTATCTCGTTTTCACTGTACACTGTAATGGCTATGGTATGAATGACAAAAAAATGCACTTGGCCTGATTTCAGGGCACCATAACGTTTGGGACATTTGGCTTCACAGGTGTCTGTGAGTACTCAGATATGTTTAATTGCTTCATTGGTGCAGGTATAAGAGAGCTAGGCTTGCTTCAAAGCTTTTGATCACCTTTGGAGACTCTAGTTGCCATTTTTCAACATAAGAACCAGCGTTGGCCAAAGAAAGTCAAGGACATTTATATGAGCCTGAACAACAAGAATAAAACAGGAAGAGTCATCGCCCAACCCTGAGGATTACCAAAATCAACAGTTTGGAACATCATTAAGAAGAAAGAGCGTACTGGTGAGCTCAGTAATCACAAAGGGACTGGTAGGGCAAGATAGACCTCTGCCACTGGTGACAGAAGAATTCTCATCATAATGAAGAAAAATCCCTAAACACCGTCCAACGGATCAGCAACACCCTTCAGAAGGCAGGTATAGATGTGTTAATGACTACTGTCTGCAGAAGACATCATGAACAGAAATAGAGGCTACACTCGAAGATGCAAACAGCTAGTTAGCCACAGGAAGGATGGCCAGATTATAGTTTGCCAGGAAATATTTAAAAGAGTCTGCAGAATTCTGGAAAAAGGTATTGTGGACAGATGAGACCAAGATTAACTTGTATCAGTAATAGCAAGAGCAAAATGTGGACGCGTAAAGGAGCTGTCCAAGATCCAAAGCATCCCACCTTTGCCATGGTTTGCATCTTGCAGAGTGGCTTCTATTTCTGTTCATGAAATCTTCTGCAGACAGTAGTCATTGACATATCCGTACTTGCCCCCTTAAGTGTGTTTCTGATCCGTTGGACAGGCGTTTTGGGATTTTTCTTCATTATGATGAGAATTCTTCTATCATCAATGGAGGACTTCCTTGGCCAACCAGTCCCTTTGTGATTACTGAATCGACCAGTAGGCTCTTTCTTCTAAATGATATTCTAAACTGTTGATTCTGTTAATCCTAGTTTGGGTGATGTCTCTTACTGTTTTATTCTTGTTTTCAGCCTCATAAGGGCTTCTTTGACTTTCATTGGCTCAACTCTGGTCCTCATGTTGAAAAATGGCAACTACAGATTCCAAAGGTGATCAAAAGCTTTAAAGCAAGCCGAGCTCTCTTATACTTGCACCAATAAACCAATTAAACATACCTGAGTCCTCACAAACACCTGTGAAGCCAAATATCCCAAACATTATGATGCCATGAAATGTGGGAACTATGTATAAAAAGTGCTGTAATTTTCACATGGTCAAACCAAAATGTTTACAAATAACCTTGAGTAAAATCTGGAATGTGTACTTTAATCATAGGTGAATTGTTTGATTACAAATTTAAACTGTGGAGCACAGGGGCAAAAAGGCAAAAAGGGTCTTTGTCCCAAAGATTATAGAGGGCCCTGTATTTGTAGTTTTCTGGACTAGAAGGGTGTGTAGTGCATCGAGGATCAGCCAAAAATCAGAGATCAAGTCGACTCGGCTGATATCCTCTAGTTTTGGAAAATGAGAGAGGATTTCTGAATTTTGTACCTGAGAGGGCTGCAGAGCCTCAATAATTGTTATTCAAAACAGAGTTGTGTAGATTTCTGGTTATCAAGGTAATCAGGGTGCTATGGCAAATGATCAACTGTGATCTTAATGAATGATACTGCACACTTGAATGCCCAAATGGTCCACGGATGATATAATTTCTTACGCTCTTGTATTATTACATGCTTTCATCCAAGCCTCGGTAACATGCCGCCTTGATGGGATTACCTAACAGGTCGCATGAAAAATGCTGAAATGGTCACTGTGGTGATACAAATATGGAACTGCCGATGGATAGCTGGCCCATCCTCCACTGGTGACTCACTCCCTGGTACCTCCTCCCCTTGTGAATCTGGAATAGAGGTCGACCTCCCTCTCCCTGTCCTCAATCGAGCAGATGGAATTGGGCCTGCTACAAGTCTAAAGTAATAAAGTGTCTCGTTCCTCACTCGACGACTTAGGAATTTTTTTTTCTTTGAAAATTTTGTTTTTCATTTGCATCAAAAACAAATACAACATTCTGATCCATAATCATACATAATAATAAAATGATGCAAAAAGAATATATAATTTTATATTTCACCCCACCCCCCTGACACCCACACCCTCCCCAAAAATATAGGGAAAAAAACCTGCCTGAATTTATATCATTCATTGAGTAATTAAATTTCAATCTAACAAATATAATCTTTTTTAAATTTTTTTTTATTTTTCACAATATCAATCAAAATACACACCAACATTTCCCTCTTGAATATACACAGTGGCATTTTCTCCCCTTTTTTCCCCCTCCCTTCCCTCCCACCCCCCACTCCAAACCCATTAAATGTTCAACATATACAATACAATAAACCCATTAAACAATGTCATCACACAATGAAAATAAACAAGAAAATTGTGTCATCTACTTTTACACACTGGATCAGGTCATTTTGTCTTCTTCTCATTTTATCATTTTAGGGGGTGGCGGTCCGCAGTAGGCCCTCTCTGTTGTGTTCCATGTACGGTTCCCAAATTTGTTCAAATAATGTGACTTTATTTTTTAAATTATATGTTATTTTTTTACAATGCAATACATTTATTCATTTCTATGTACCATTGCTGTACTCTCAGGCTCTCTTCTGATTTCCATGTTGACATAATACATTTTTTTGCTACAGCTAAGGCTATCATCATAAATCTTTTTTGTGCTCCATCCAAATAGAGTCCAAGTTCTTTACTTCTTATATTACTTAGAAGAAAGATCTCTGGATTTTTTGATATGTTGCTTTTTGTGATTTTATTTAATACCTTCCCAAAACTTTTCCACTTTCTCACATGCCCAAATTGCATGTACTGTTGTTCCCATTTCCTTCTTACAACGAAAACATCTGTCTGATTCTGTTGGGTCCCATTTATTTAACTTTTGGGGCGTGATATATAGTCTGTGTAACCAATTATATTGTATCATGCGTAACCTCGTATTTATTATATTTTTCATAGTTCCAGAGCATATTCCCACATTTCATTTTTTAATCTTTACATTTAAATCTTTTTCCCACTTTTGTTTGGGTTTATAGTTTATTTCATCATTTTCCATCTTGCAGCTTGATCTACATGTTTGTTATAAATCTTTTTATTATCATTGTTTCTGTAATCACATATTCAAAGATGCTTCCTGGTAATCTCAGTCTGATTCCCAATTTGTCCATTAAGTAGGTTTTCAGTTGGTGGTATGCAAACATTGTACCATGAGTTATTCCATATTTGTACTTCATTTGACCAAATGATAATAAATTATTTCCCAAAAAACAATTTTCTATTCTTTTAATTCCTTTTCTCTCCCATTCTCTACAGGAAAGGTTATATATTGTGAAAGGGATTAGTTAATTTTGCGTTAATAATAATTTTGGTAGTTGGTCATTTGTTTTTTTTCTTTCTACGTGAATCTTCTTCCATATGTTGAGTAAATGGTGCAGTACTGCTGAACTTCTATATTGCATCAGTTTTTCAACCCACTTATAAAGTATATGTTCTGGTTCTTTCTCCCCTATTTTATCTAGCTCTATCTTGGACCAATCTGGTTTTTCCCTTGTTTGATAAAAATCTGAGTGATACCTTAATTGTGCTGCTCTATAATAATTTTTAAATTTTGGTAGCTGCAAACCACCTTGTTTGTACCACTCTGTTTATTTATCTAATGCTATCCTCGGTTTCCCCCCTTTCCATAAGAATTTCCTTATTATTCTCTTTAGTTAATTGAAGAATTTCTCTGTTAAGGGAATTGGTAATGATTAAAATAGGTATTGTATCCTTGGGAAGACATTCATTTTAATGCAATTTACCCTTCCCATCAGTGTTAGTGGCAATTCTTTCCAATGTTCTAAGTCTTCCTATAATTTCTTCATTAATGGCTGATAATTTAATTTGTATAGGTAGCCTAAATTATTATCTAATCTAATACCTAGGTATCAGATTGCTTCTGTTTGCTATTTAAATGGTGATTCTTTTTTAAACTCTGTAATCCGCATTATTCATTGGTATCACTTCACTTTTATTTGTTTTGATCTTGTACCCCGATATTTCTCCATATTCCTTCAATTTCTTATGTAGTTCTTTTATTGATATTTCAGGTTCTGTTAAGTATATTATGATGTCATCTGCAAATAAATTGATTTTATATTCCTTCTCCTTTATTTTTATCCCTTTTATTTTATTTTCTGTTCTTATCAGTTCTGCCAATGGTTCTATTGCTAAAGCGAACAGTGAGGGAGATAATGGTAACCCTGCCTAGTTGAACTACTTAATTTAAATTGGTTCGATACATATCCATTTACTGTCACCTTCGCCAATGGTCCCTTATATAATGCTTTAATCCAATTACTATATTTTTCTGGTAGGTTGAACCACTATAATACTTTGAATAAATAATTCCATTCTACCCTGTCAAAGGCTTTCTCCGCATCTAAAGCAACAACCACTGTTGGTATCTTATTTCCTTGTACTGCATGGATTAAGTTAATGAACTTACAGACATTGTCCGTTGTTCGTCTTTTCTCAATAAATCCAGTTTGATCTTGTTTTACTATTTTTGGTACACAGTTGGCCAATCTGTTTACTAATAGTTTTGCTATTATCTTATAATCTGAATTAAGTAGAGACATTGGTCTATTTGATGCTGGTGTTATTGGATCTTTCCCCGTCTTTGGTATTACTGTAATTATTGCTGTTTTACATACATCTGACAAGTTTAATTATTAACTGTGAAAGGAATTAAAGGATTTTGCTTTAATAACATTAGAGCTATTTGTAATTCTTCATTCCTCTTTCTCCATGGATTCCATTCCATACTTTGGGGATATATTTTTAAAATTGGTGTGCCTCTTTTCCCTTTCAACAGTTCTTCATGTCATTTATTAAAATATATTTGGAATTATTTTCCCCTATTTTACTCATTTCAATTTGTACCCACGCTGTCTTTTCATCAGTCTGATAACAAGAAGACATGAGTTGAGCTACTTCATAATAATTTTTAAAATTAGGTATTCGTAGTCGATCCCCCCCGCCCCCCGATCATATTTCCATGTTAATTTTTCCAATGTCATCCTAGGCATTTTGTCTCGCCAAATTATTTTTTTTACATTTTTATTTAAATCTTGAAAAAATGTTGTTGGTACAAAAATTGGAATTATTGGTAAGAGCCTATCACAGCAAAAAACACAGTGGTAGAGAAACTCAGCAGTTCAAACAGCATCCTTATACAGTGTGGCTGTGGAGGCGATTACAAGGTCGTAGAGCTCGAGAGCACGAGGGACTATGCAGGGGGAACAATGAGAAAGGCATCCCTTGAAGAGATTTAGCAGATTTTTACTCCATTCAACAGCAATACCAGTTTGCATTAGCATTCATGCAGGTGTGTGAAATGAGACAGGTCTGGGCATTTGTGTGCAAACGGAGGCCCATGAATAACGGAACTGCAGGGATAGAGAAGGGAAATAAAAATGTCCTTGGGTGAATGAAACATAAACCCCAGCAACGAGTTAAAAGTTTGCAGATGCTGGGGACATAAAAGTGCTGGAGAAAATCAGCAGTTACGCAGCATTCATAGGAAGTAAAGGGTAACCAGCATCTCAGGCCTGAGCCCTTCATCGAGGATGAATGAGGCAGGGGGAGGTGGGCAGGTTAACGGGCAAGGCAATAAGAGAATATAGGTGATGGGGCAGAAGAGGGAAAAAAAGCTAGGAAGTGATGGGGGAGCAGGTAGTTCTCAAAATGGAGAGGGAAGGGAATGGTGTGTAAAATTAAAATGGTTGGCACACACCATTCAGAGATACAGACATGGCCTCATACAATGTCAAACCAAGGCTACACACAAATTGGAGGACCAGCGCCTAATATTGTGTCTAAGCTCACTCCAACCAAACATCGACCTCTCGTTTCCATTAAACCCCTCCCTTGAGTCTCTTTTTTCCCTCTGTCTCTTTTCCTTGCCTTCTCCACTCAGAGCTACTCCCTACTGCCATCACTTTTTAGCTTTCTGCCCCCACCCCATCTACAACCTCTTACCTGTGCTCCTCTTCTCCCTTCTCTCCTCATCCTGAATTTTTAATTCAGGCGCCTCTCTGCTTTTCACTCATACCTTGACAAAGAGCTCAGGCCCAAAACATTCATTACCCTTTACTTCCTACGGACACTGCCTGGCCTGCTGAGATGCTCCAGCACTTTTGTGTATTACAGTAAACCACAGGAATGTAACCAGACACCAATTTGTCTCTCAATAACACTATATTTACAAATGGAGATCAAATATTAAATAAGCAGATGATGCAAGTGTGCAACACTTGCCTTAATATCAAAGTAAACTCTATCCTTAGCAAAGCATCAATCTGCCACAAACTGTGGGATTAATGATCTGATAAAGGGCAAAAGGTGAAATCCAAGATGACAACAGGCATTAGGATATATGATTAGAAGTCATATTTTAAAAGGAGAAAGGTAATCTCATAAGAAATAGGAGCAGGAGTCAGCCATCCGGCCCGTCAAGCCTGCTCCGCCATTCAATACGATCAAGTCTGATCTGATCTCTGTGGGATCTTTCTGATAACACAGTAATGCAACAGCCAATGAGGTTTGACTCCTTACAGTCTTGTGAATCTTGCATGGCAAGATCATCAATGGTCTCTGAGCCAACAGACAATCAAAGCAGTGAGCATAATTGACACTTGCAAGAGTTAAATTTTAAATACAAGCAAACAGGCTGAGGATCTCTGTTGGTTGTAAGCACTGCTTGCATTAATAAATACCGCTTCCCCAAGTAGCTCCTTCCACAGGGCTGATTTATAGAGGAAGTGTGCGTCACCCTCCTGACTATTGTCGATCAACACCCTTCTACTGAGCTTTGAGGAACAATTTTGAACTGGGTACACACTAACATCAACGTCAAAACTCAAGGATTTCCAGTGCAACCAAGGCAAAGAGGTGGAAACTCAAATTATTTTGTTCTCTATCTGTCACAAAATTTGCACCAGGAAACAACTGGATCTTCAGTCAATGAATGTTGATACTCTACAAGCCCTTACAGTGCCTCTGTTCCCTCCAAAAGAGACCGAGCATAGTAATAATGTAAATTCATACACCTAGAACAGGACAGCAAAGGAAAAGGACTATCCCGCGCCCCCCACCCCCCATGTCTGTGCCCTACATAATGCCAAATTAAACAGAAACTCAGCTGCTCACACATGATCACTATCCCTCTATTCATAGCTAACCACACATCAATCTAAAAGCTCTTAAACACAAATAATGTTTCTCCTTCTAACACTTAGCACTCTGTGTAAAGAGCTTGCCGTGCACATCTCTTGTACACTTCCACCCCCCGCATCTTAAATGCGTGTCCTCTTGTTTTTGACATTTTTATCCAAGGTAACAGATTCAAACACAAAAGTCTGAAGGCACTGTGGTAGAAGTTAAAAAAAAAAGTGAGAAATTCAGCATGTCAGTGTCCTTTATATAAAGATACATAATCAATGCTTCGGGCTTGCCAAGGGTTTCCCAGACTGGGTTCCATGGAAAGGCATAGAGGCTATGCGGAAGAAATGACAGGGATTAATAACGATCTACCTGCTTTTCTTTAGATTTTAATTTGCTTTAATTTGCTTCTGGGACGACAACAAACAGTGCACTCCACCACAAGAGAACAAAATGGCATCATGAGGCCTGACACCAGCAGCACAGATGTCAGGCCTGCGCATCATTTTCAACCAATAAGGATCCAATTTCTTTTGGCGCGAATCTGGCCAGACTTTTAAAGATATTCCACGTGTGCAATATTAAGAAACATGGATCATTGGATTAAAAAAGAAACTAGGAGACAGGATAATTCACCTGAAGAAAAGCACTGAGGTGCCACCATTTTTTCATGAAGATTCTTCGGAAAAATTAAGTGTTTTAAAGAAACAAAGGTTTGACGAAAATTAGCTGTCGCATGGATTCAGCTCAGCTGCGAATAGAGAGGCACCAGATGTGCAAACATTGAGATGATCTGTGAGGACAAGAAACAATCTCATTTACCCCATTAAATGTAAATTAGCGGCAACAAATGATTTCAATGAATGGCAAGTTTATTTACTTTCTTACTATCCTTGTGTATATACACCAGGTCTTTTAAACGGTAATTGGTGTTTGGGGTTCTGCAATTTCCAAGTACTCCCCAAAAGGGTTCAGTGGGCTAAAAGGTTTGGGAAGCCCTATAATTTAATTTTTTTTTAAATCAGGCTCCAAATCAAACAATCAGCATTTCTCCAACCTCTCCCCATATAGCTTATCCCTTCTAATCTGGGCAGTACCAAGGAAAATCTCTTCAGTTCCCTTTCAAAGCCTTCATATCCTTTCTAGAATAGGGCAACTAGAATTGAACACAGTATTCCAAGAGCAGCCAAACCAAAGTTTTCTATCACTGCAACACGACTTCCTCACGCTTATTTATACTCAGTACCTCGCTCAATGAAGGCGAGCAGGCTTTATGCCATCTACAAGTAGCTATGGACTTGGACTCCCAGAACTCTCTGCTCAATATTTTTGCAAATTCTGCCATTAACTGCACATTTTCCCCTGACTTATGACCTCCCAAAGTGCAACACCTCACATTTGCTCAGATGAAACTCCATCTACCATTTCTCTGCCCATATCTGTAACTGAGCCATATCTTGATATTTCTTTGAACACCCTCTATACACTCCACAATTGCATCAACCTTTGTGTCATCTGGAAACTTATCATTGGTCGCTGACCTCCAGCCAGAACATCCCTTCCTCCACTATTCCATCTTCTATGGGCAAGGAAATTCTGAATCTAAATGATCAATCACCAGGGATACCATCCACCATTATCTTCTGGATCAGCTGACCATGAGCGACTTTGCCAAATGCCTTTCTAAATTTGATGTAAACAACTTTCCCAACCACCTTCGTCACCTTTTCAAAAAATTCTGTCAAATTTGTGAAATGTGGCCTGCCCCGCACAAAGCCAAAGCTGACTGTCCTGAATCAGGCATCAATCCTAGCTATCCAAAAAACAACATTCTCTCCAACTGCCCCCCTTCCTCTGAGGTGAGACTCGCCAGTCCTAGAATTTCTGAGATTCTCCTTATTTCCCTGTTTTGAACAAAGCAATAGCACTGGCCTCTCTCCAGTCCCCTTAAACCTGACTTGTGGCTAGGGAAGAAACAAAATCCTTCGTCAAGGCTCCAACAATTGCCTCCTTCAATTATCTGGGATATTTTCTGCTAAACCCTGAGGATTTATCTGCAGTCATATTCTTCAAAAGACCCAGCAGTATCTACTGCTTGAACTCAAAATGTATTTTGCATTCTCCACAATGCTCTCATTACCCTCCATGTCCTTTTCCACAGTGAACATCATCCTCCTTCCTCTGACTCCAAGCACAAAATCCTTCCTTTGTCCTTGAGTGGTCCATCATCTCACTCATTATCCTCTTGTTTTTAATACAAATAAAATCCCTTAGGATTCTAATCCTACTTGGCAAGACCCCTCTTGGCCTTTCTAATATGCTGACTGACCTCTTTTCTGCAATCTTTGTACTACTCAAGGGTATATATGAATTTGGCTTCCTCAACCTTAAATGCGCTTCATTTTTTTTTTCTTTTTCAACTAAATTCATGATCTCTCCAAGAAGATCCAAGGTTCTCTTATCTTTTATATTGAAACATGCCTATACTGGACTTTTACGAGCAGGGCCTTAAATAAATCCACATGTCAATTGTGGACTTGGCCAATAACAGCTGCTGCCAATCAAACCCTGCTAGCTCCTTCTCACAATGTTATAACTTGCCCTGCACGACATGTATTTCAACCATTAGCCCCTTTTGCACCGGTACCTTGTCCTAGGAAGAATTAACTGGGACAGGGTCCAGTGGAAAGATTGTCAGCACGCCGGCGTCAAATGATATCATTTCACGCTGGGGATTAACCACCTCGACCCCTACTCATATCCCCGGAGTCAGCTGATGCCAGCGGGCTGATAAAACCAGTGGAAATGTGGGACAGCAGAAAGTCACCAGTTTCCAGTCGAAGGTAGAACACTCCGATCCCCGGGAAGGAGTTGGGTCCCAGTTAAGGGGGCCCAATGGAAACGGCACAAAGGGCTTCCTATCCCGGGACACTGCACGGCCAATAAACTGGGACACCAGTGGAAAAGGGGCTATACTATCATCAGAAACTCCACAAATTGAAACAATGGAAAGAATACTGAAAGTTCTCATTGGCTGAGTTGCTTCCAATCAATCGTCACTTTTAACAGCAGAGGGAGTAAATTAAACCAATGTCAGATCTGGCTTTGCAATCATTTCTGCATGTGATATGAGGAATGTGCCCATTAATTGCCCAAGAGCAACTGTATGAAGGAATGCAGGGTCAGAATGTTTCAGAAACAATATAGAATGTTGCATTCTCCAACTGACCAGCGCTGCTTGCTAGGAATTTGAAGGAGCTGTGTGTGTGCGCAAAATGTTTGCTGCATTCTTGCATTAAACTAAGTGACAGAACAAATAAAATTATCCATGGGAGATGTCCCCTCATATTCAGAGGTGCTACAAAAATAGCTCACTTCAATTTTATTCAGGGTATTTGTAAACATGAAGTTATAGTTCTAACAGTGCAGCTGTTCATCTAATCCTTGCCAAGTTTGGGCATTCTTGATATGGCTACAAGTATGTTATTCTTTTTTACCACAGGGTGTAGGAACATGCATAAACAATAGTTCATCCAATCATGACCATTGGCACTATGCAATTCCATTGAGAGTCAGTGAACAGCAGCCAGCTGCAGGGACCACAGCTGGATTTTTACCCCTCTCCAGCTCAGAGAGGATCAACAGTAGTTCAGCCCAAACAAACGGAGGATGAGATCAGCTAAATTGAAGCTGATCAGTACTTGGAGCCATGCTGTGGTGGTCATTACAGAGACTCGGATGGCTCAATGACAGGAATGGATACTTCAAGTGCAGGGTTTTAGGTGTTTCAGAAAGGACTGGGTGGGAGGGAAAAGAGGTGGGGGCCGTGGCCCTGTTGATCAGAGTTAGTGTCGCGGCTGCATAAAAGGTGGACATCGTGGAGGGATTGTGGCTGCGGCGTCTCTGTGGGTGGAGGTTAGGAATAAGAAGAGGTCAGTAACTTTACTGGGTGTTTTTTTTTAAATATACATTGCCCAATAGGTACAGGAATCGAGGAGCAGATAGGGAAACAGATCCTGGAAAAGTATAATAATAAGAGATGTTGTGATGGGAGATTTTAATTTCCCAAATATCAATTGGTATCTTCCGACAGCAGGGGAGGGGAAATGTTTTACCATGCGTAGGCCAGATGGTATGTTTTTCCAGTGGCGGCACAGTACAGATAAATTTAGATCACGGGCTGGATCCAGAAGCCTGCGGGCCTGATAAATTTATATTACAAGCCAGATATCTGGTCCGCGGCCTTCATGCCTGCCCTAGAGCAAGGGCTTTAGATAGGGTAGAGTTTGTTAGGTGCGTTCAGGAAAGTTTCTTGACACAATATGTAGATAAGTCTGCAAGAGGAGAGAGGGTACTTGATTTGGTTTTGGGAAATGAACCTGATCAGGTGTCAGATCTCTCAGTGGGAGAGCATTTTGGAGATGGTCATCATAATTCCATCTCCTTTACAACAGCATTGGAGAGAGATAGGAACAGGCAAGTTATAAAAGTGTTTGATTGGAGTCAGGGGAATTATGAGGTTATCAGGCAAGAAATTGGAAGCTTAAATTGGGAACAGATGTTCTCAGTATGGAAAAAATGTGGCAAATGCTCAGGGAATATTTTTGTGGAGTTCTGCATACGTATGTTCCAAAGAGACAGGGAAGTTATGGTCAGGTACAGGAACCGTGGCGTACAAAGGCTGCAATAAATCCAGTCCAGAAGAAAAGCTTAGAAAATGTTCAGAGAGCTAGTAATATTAGTGATCTAGAAGATTATAAGGTTAACAGGGAGAATCTTAAAAAGGAAATTAGGAGAGCCAGAATGGGCCATGAGAAGGCCTTGGTGGGCAGGATAAAGGAAAACCCCCAAGGCATTCTACAAGTATGTGAAGAGCAAGAGGACAAGACATGAAAGATTAGGACCTATCAAGAGTGGCAGTGGGAAAGTGTGTATGGAACCGGAGAAAAGGATCACTATAGAAAAGGATCTTGGTGTTTGCAATGATGGCTTGCAGCAAACTGAAAAACTTGAGCATGTGGATATTAAAAGAGAGAGGATGTGCTGGAGCTTTGGAAAAGCAAAAAGTTGGGTAAGCCACTGGGACCGGATAAGGTGTAGCCCAGGCTACTGTGGGAGGTGAGGAGGGGATTGCTGAACCTCTGGTGATGATCTTTGAATCATCAATGGGGATGGGGGTGGGGGGGGGGGGAGGTTCCTGAGGATTGGAGGGTTGTAAATGTTGTTTCTTTATTCAAGAAAGGGAGTAGAGTTTGCCCAGGAAATTAGATCAGTGAGTCTTACTTCAGTGGTTGGTAAGTTGATGGATAAGATCCTGAGAGAAAGGATTTATGAAGATTTGGAGAGATGTAATATGATTAGGAATAGACAACGTGGCTTTGTCAAGGGCAGGCCGTGCCTTATGAGCCTGATTGAATTTTTTGAGGATGTGACTAAACACATTGATGAGCAGTAGATGTCGTGCATATGGATTTCAGCAAGGCATTTGATAAGGTTCCCCATGTAAGACTTATTGAGAAAGTAAGGAGCCATGGGATCCAAGGGGACATTGCTTTGTGGATGTGGAACTGGCTTGCCCACAGAAGACAAAGAGTGGTTGCAAATGGGTCATATTCAGCATGGAGGTAAGTGACCACTGGTGTTCCTCAGGGGTCTGTTCTGTCAGAGGTTACAGCAGGACATTGATAGGATGCAGAACTGGGCTGAGAAGTGGCAGATGGAGTTCAACCCAGATAAGGTGAAGTGGTTCATTTTTGTAGGTCAAATATGATGTCAGGATATAGTATTAATAGTAAGACTATTGGCAGTGTGGTGGATCAAAGGGATTCTTGGGGTCCGAGTCCAGAGGACACTCTAAGCAGCTGCACAAGTTGATTCTGGGGTTGAGGAGGCATACAGTATATTGACCTTCATTAATCATGGAATTGAATTTAGGAGCTGAGAGGTCAGACCCAACTGTACTGTATTCAGTTCTGGTTGTCTCACTACCGGAAGGATGTGGAAACCGTAGAAAGGATACAGAGGAGATTTACAAGGACACTGTCTGGATTAGGAAGCAGGCCTTATGAAAACAGATTGCATGAACTCGGCCTTTTTCTCCTTGGAGCGATGGAGAATGAGAGATGACTTGATAGAGGTGTGCAAGACAATGAGGGGCATTGATCGTGTAGATAGTCAGAGGCTTTTTCCCAGGGCTGAAATGGTTGCCACAAGAGTGCATAGGTTTAAGGTGGTGGAGAATATGTACAGATGAGATGTCAGGGGCAAGGTTTTCTTAAAAAAAATAAACGCAGAGAGTGGTGGGTGCATGGATGGGCTGCCGGCAACAGTGGTGGAGGTGGATACGTTATCGTCTTTTCAGAGACTTTTGGATAAGTACATGGAACTTGGAAAAATAGAGCGCTATGGGTAAGCAAAGTAATTTTAAGACATGTTCGGCACAACTTTGTGGGCCGAAGGGCCTGTATTGCGCTGCAGGTTTTCTATTTTTCTATCTATGTGGAGCTGGCTGAGTTTGCTACATTCCGCAGTCTTCAATGCTCCTGCGCACATGAATTACCCAACCAGGCAAAGATGCAAACAGTCAGTATACTTTACACAGCGCACCTGTAGAAGTTTGATGCAGTATTCGATGGCATGCCGAATCTCCTCAGAAAGGAAAAGCATTGGTAGTCCTTTTTCTGCAGTTGCCTCGACGTGCTGGCTACAATTGAGGTCTAAATTATGGACTGCCTGCAACCTGAGGGTCCTACTCCACCTCCGTCCCATCATTGCGTGTGGACCCTCAACCTCCCCTTCCTCAAATCAACAATAAGCTCCTTGGCCAAATGGAGGGCAAGATTGCTGTTCTAGCTCTACCCAACCATTCCCATCCTGTATTCCGACTCATCCTTTCCAGTAATTCGGCCACAATACACTTCAAGATTATCAAAAGGTGAAAAGAAATATGGTTTCCAAAAGGAGTTATTTTTGCCTGAGTGTATCATTTTTTAACTGCAATGTTTGTTGCCAGACCCATTCAATTGGAAAGATGGGATGGGGGGTTGAGGGGGGGGGGGGGGGTGGAAAGTAATCAGCAACAATGCATTGCTCTCATTACCCGAGATCCAATCAGAATTTAAAAGGGGCCACTGAACCAATCACAGCACCCCATTCACACCAGATGTGGT
The DNA here is from genome assembly GCF_036971445.1 of Narcine bancroftii. NCBI lineage: Eukaryota > Metazoa > Chordata > Chondrichthyes > Torpediniformes > Narcinidae > Narcine > Narcine bancroftii. The sequence continues at coordinate 91,193,296 of NC_091476.1, read as the reverse complement.
TTAATCAAGGTTTTATAAAGCTTACATAATGTATTCCAGCCCTCCAGAAAAAAACGCAGCAGTCTTTTCACTTCTTGATCACCCCAGTGGTTCTCAACCTTTTTCTTTCCACTCACATACCCATCTCTGCCATTTAAATAACACGTGCCAAAGACCCTCATTGGTTGCCCATTTCTTCTGTTCCATTTAGTAAGCCAGTTATCCCCACTTTCTCAAGAGAGACACGTCAAAAAACAGACACAAACACTTCACTTCCTAGTGAAGTGTTTTTATTTAGTGCTTCATTGTCTTTGGAATGAAATCATACATCCAATAGGATTTCAAAGATTGATCCCATCTCTGCCCTCAAGGTGCAGTGTTCAAGGTTCAAAAAAAATCCATATTCTGAGAAAGGCTCACTTCAAGGACATTTGGGGCAGCGCAGGTTGGCGTGGTGGTTAGCACGATGCCTTTTCAGCTCCAATGATCGGGATCGGGGTTTGAATCCTGCGCTGTCTGTAAGGAGTTTGTACGTTCTCCCTGTGTCTGTATGGGTTTCCTCCGGGGGCCCCGGTTTCTTCCAACTGTTCAGAAATAAAGTACTGAGGTTGTAGGTTAATTTGGTGTAAATTGGGGGGTATGGATTTGTGGGCCGAAATAGCCCGTTACTGAACTAAAAAGACATTTAAAAAAATAAATAAATAATGTGTTGCCACTCATCATTGACTGGGGCAGATATTGAGACTAGAAACCTTGTTCATAACACCAGTGACTAAAAATATGATGATGGGCTGCCAGTATTTCTCAGCTACTCAGCTCTTAACTGACATTTCAATTTCCAAGAACAAGAATGGAACAATCGTGTCAATACTAGGAGCAGTAACTAAATGCTTTGTCAAAGGGGTGGGATTTAGAAAGGTGGCCTCATGCCAGTTGTGTTGAAGGGGGCTTCCGGAGTTGTCAGTGGTGCTGAGATAAGGGAGAGGAAGCAGATCAAAAGACCACAGTGAGGAACAGAGAGATGGGGCAAGGGTGGTGGTGTAATAGAGAAATGTTTAAAATTTGGGCTAAGCAGTCTGGAATTTATGTAAAATAATAGGCAAATAGGATAGCACAAGCTGAGAAATTGGTTGAACAGTTCTGGATGAGCTTAAGTTCATGGGGTGGGGGAAGGGGGGGGAGAGAGAGATAAGAACAATGGATTGGAACAAGTCGCCCAAAAGAAAACAAAAATCGAAGGTTGAAGCAGCATTGACAAAGATAGCAATGGGAATCAGATGACATCATGACCCATTCTGGTTTATGCTGAAAGAATGTTGGGGCAGAGGGGGAGTTCCTGCTCTTCTCTCTCCTTCCAACCATTCAAGATCCCAAAACCTTTCCAGGTCAAAACAACTTGACATTTTCTTCCACATTGGAGAGTCCAAACAACTCAGGGACACCTCCATTCAGTTTAAGTTTCAGCATCTGGTCACTTGCCAAGTTTATCCCTGCTCAACGCTCGGTCCTCAGCCTCCTGCGCTGCACAAGGAAACTCAAGCTTGAGAAACAATAACTCACTCTGACTGCATTCAGAGTTCACCAAGGTCAGGTAATGGCTTTGCTACTCTTGTTTACACCTTCCCTGGATTATCTTGTTCCATTAATGCTCCTTTCGCTTTGCAATATCATCCTTCGTCATCATCCAGTTGCTTCTTGCAATCTTATCACAGATTATTATTCTTCTTTCATCCCTCATTTCCTCAAATCAAACTTTTTATCCAGTTCTGATGAAAGATCACTGCCACAAAGCATTCAATCCATTTTCCTCTTTATAACCACCTGAATATTTAGAGCAATTATTCATTTTATTCACAGCGACTGGAGTTGGTTTGACCCCAATAATTTCCCACATAAAGTCATAATCTATGAAATATGATGAGAAGTGCAAATGCGCCGTAATTCTGACTTGCTGCATCCACACAGATACACAATACACCAACTATGATGGGACAAATTACTATCATGTGCTACCAGGCAAAAAAAAAGTAATAAATATAAACAATATTCACAGTTGCAGTTAGTGCAAAGGTAAAGGTAATAGATGCATTTTGTCATCTCTTGGAAATTGCCATATTTAGTGATCTGAAGGGATCACAGGCATTTAAGTCCAGATGTCCAGATCAGTACAGCAGGAACAGGTATGGCCTCTGGAAAGCTATCTCCCAGGCAAAGTATAGATTCGGGATGAAAATGGAAACAAGGGACACACGACAGCCATGGCAGAGCCTGAATGCCATAACCTGCCTCGAGCTCAAATCCAGTTAAGTAGCAGAGGGCAAAGTATCTCTCCCAAAGGAACTCAACACCTTCTTTGATGACAGTAACAGCAAAGAACCATCTCTCCTCACCCCCACATCCCCTGACGATCCCACCTGAGGATGACGTGCATGCTGCCTTCAGCAGAGTGAATCCGAGAAAAACACCCACCCCGGATGGAGTTCCTGGCCGAGTACTAAAGATCTGTGCTGATCAACTTACAAAGGTATTCATGGATATCTTCAATATCCCACTCCAGCAGGGCTTGGTACCCACCTGTTTCAAACAGGCGTCAATCATACCAGTGCCCAAGAAGAGTGCAGTAACCTGCCTTAATGACTATCGACCAATAGCACTTACATCAACAGTGATGAAGTGTTTTGAAAGGCAGGTGATGAAGCCGATCAACTCCTGTCTGAGCAATGACACGGATCCATTCCAGTTTGCCTTTTGCAGCAACAGGTCTATGGCAGATGCCATCTCACTGGCCCAACACCAAGCCCTGGAACTTCTGGACATTCAACACCATCATTCCTTCAAAACTGATCAGCAAACTTCAAGACCTAGGGATTAACACCCCACTGTGTAATTGGATCATGGATTTCCTCACCTCCAGACCACAATCAGTGAAGATGGTTAAGAACAACTCCACAATCTCCATCAGTACCGGAGCACCACAGGGCTGTGTTCTTAGCCTCCTTCCCTACTCACTTTACACCTACAACTATGTGGCTCGGTACGACAATAACACCATCTACAAATTTGCCAATTATACCACGGTAGTGGGCTGTATAAAGGAAGGGGATGAGTCAACATACAGAATGGGGATTGAAAAATTGTCTGAATGGTTCACCAACAACAACCTTGCACTCAGTGTCACCAAAACTAAAGAGCTGATTGTTGACTTCAGGAAAGGAAAGCCAGAGGGATACAATCCAGTGATCATTGGGGGATCAGAAGTGGGGAGGGTGAGCTCATTTAGGTTCTTGAGAGTCACTGTCTTGGAGGATCTTTCCTGGAACCAACACGCCAATGGCAATGTGAAGAAAGCACGTCAGCACCTCTACTTTGCGGAGGTTTGGTAGCACATCAGAAACCCTAACAAATTTCTACAGATGTGATGAAAAGTGGTCTGACTATGGTGAATGTCTGCCAAGCTGCCGGTCTCCCCTCTGGCGAGCCATGGTGTACTAACATTGACTGTGTATTATCTCTACTGTTAAGGACACTCCCCTTGGGTATAACTGTGTATGCACCTAATGTCTTTCATTATTGTACCACGAGTTTCTGCTAATAAAAGCCATGATTATTGTTTGACCACATCGTCTTTGTCTACTTCATCAACTGGCACTTCACTGACTGGCTGCATCATGGTCTGGTATGGGAACACCAATACTGCCAAGCGCAAAACCCTCCAAAAGGTAGTGGACAAAGCCCAGGACTTCACTGGCAAAACACTCCCCACTATTGAGTACATCTACAGGGAACACTGCCATCAGAGGGAAGCAGCAATCATCAAAGACCCTCACCACCCAGCACATGCTCTGCTCTCGCTACTACCATCAGCAAAGAGGTATAGATGCCACATGACTCTCACAACCCTGGTTCAGGAACAGCTGCTACCCCTCCACCATCAGACTCCTCAACAATAAACTCAATCAGGGACTCATTTAAGGGCTTTGACTTGTGCACTTCATTGATTTTCTTTGGTCTCCCTGCAGTCAGTTTGTTTACATTCATTATCTGTTTACAGTTCTTTGTTTATGTTTTACACTGTGTTCAGTTAATTTTTTGCACTACCAATTAGTGGTGATTCTGCTGTGCCCGCAGCCAAAAGGAATCTCAGGGTTGTGTGTGATGTCATGAATGTTCTCTGACATGAAATCTGAAAATCAACCATGACTGGAAGCTGGCCTTGAAAACTCAATGGCCTTGTCTGCCTTGAGTTCCCCAAAGCAGCAGCAATTGGAGATCATGCTACAGTACCAAAAAATTTAGCCAAATGACTCTAAAGAGGCCATTCTGTCAAACACCATCCTCTCCAGGAACAAGCAGCCAAATATGGACATTGAGAAATGTTCTCTATCCTCAATACTAGGAAAAACTTCAGCGCATTTGTTGAGGGAGAAGTGTTGCCCAACAGAGAGAGATCCTCCTGGTGTTCCTTGCCTCATGTCAAAGGAGTCACTAGTTTCACCTAAAGAGAGGGACAGATTTGAAAAAGACATGCCAGGTTTCAGCTTCAATGGAAAATGTCATTGTGCAAGGCATCATTACAAGTCCTTGGAGGGGGGGAGGGGGGGAAAGAGTGTGGGTGAGGGGAGCGATTTCCATCTGTCATTCCCTCTCTCACCTCATCTCCATGTCTTGAGTCAGAGAGGAGGAAGTGTCAGAGAGAGCAGGGATTGGGGGCAGGATATTTGTTTTTGGGGTGTGGGGTCCAGCATTTATTGTCCACTCATAACTGACCACCCCCTCCCCATCAGCCCCAAATTCTGTGGCCATTGTAGAGAGCAATACAGAGTTAACTCCATCAGTGGGTCAGAGGCCACATGTAGCCCAGGCTAAGTGATGCCACCAGATTTTATGCCTCAAGGCCCATTACGGAACCAGATGAGGCCTTTACAAATATGATACCTCTATGGTCACCATCAAATGAAGTTTGGAAAAGCAAGTAATGTCTTCAAGGGCAATACGTGGTATTCAAACACCAGCTATGCCTACAATAGACATATTCTTAATATTCCATTTTGGCAGATGACCACAATTTCCAAACTGTTCAGTGAATGCAATTCATGCAACAGGTAGTGCTACTGTCTCCTGGCTTCATTATTCTTGATCTGCAGCCCTGAGAATGGAGTTCACATGTACTTCCCATGACCCCCTCCCCACCCCACCCTCATGGGCTTCCCTTTGGATTTTCTCCCACATCCCAGATTAATAAGCCATTGGAAATTACTCCTAATATAGGTCAGTGGGAGGAGAGTCAGAGTGGAATTCATAGTTGTGAATGAGAGAATACATTACTGGGTTGATATAATGGCTCCGAGCCTGCATAGACTCAATGGGCCAAGTAGCCTGTTCGGGGCCACGAGCAATACGAGATACAAACTGCTGGCAGTCTGGTTCATAACGTTAGCAATCCTCTCACACCATTGCTTGTCTCCAGTTTAATGGCACAGCTTTATTTTCCCATGCAGAAGCTGGTGAACAGACAAATTCCAATGCTACATCGTGCTCAAATTCAGAAAGGAAAACAACAGTCTACGCCTGCTCCTACTGCTTTAAGGAAGAATATCAGGGCATTGGGATGGGAGTGTTGAATTGTGAGATTTTGTGGAAGCTGACAGAATTGAAAATGATTATAAGGACAGGGAAGACAGATAAATTATATGGATATGCTAATATTCCAGGGGATGTTGGTATCAAACAGGTAATGGTGCAGAATCTGTTGGAGAATATGAAGGTGGACCAGTCCCCAAGGGAGGTAAAAGAGATTACTGGGACCTTGGAGATCATCGCATCCTCTCCGGCCACAGGAGAAGCCCCAGAGGATTGGAGAGTGCCAATCTTCTTCTTCTTTCGTTTAAGGACCACAGGGATAATCCAGTAAATTATCAGCCTTGCATCAGCTGCAAAAGCCATCAGAGAGGAGCTCCAGTTTCCTCCAACTCTCCAAAATCGTACTGGGTTGGTAGGTTAATTGGGCAGCACAGGTTTCAATGGCTGGAGTCAGTTTCTGCTGTGATGGAAAAAAAAATAAAGAAGGATTCTTCGGAATAGGCTTTACAAACACCTGGAAAAGCATAGGCTTCTTAGCGACAGTCAGCAGGACAATGGATTGCAGTAAGGTATTTGACAAGATCCCTCACAGTAGGCTGTTCCAGATGATTAAGAAACAAGGGATCTACAGCATCCTGGTGGACAGGATTCCAAATTGCTTGACCTTGGAAGACAGAGGGTAGTGATGGTTCTCTGACTGGTCTGTGATCACAGGCTCCTCTGCAGTTTGGGTAAATATGCAGACAACACAAACATTGGTGGTGTGAACAGTGAGGAAGGTTGTCAAAGGACATCGCAGGATATAGACCAGTTAGAGATATGATGGAGGAACCGCAGATAGAATTTAATTCAGACAACTGAGAGGTGTGCCACTTTGAAGTCTAATGCAAGACAAAAGTGTACAATAAATGTAGAGGACAGTTTCTTTGATTGGAGGTCTCCAATCAGTGGTTTTCTGCAAGGATCAGTGCAAAGTTTGTCATGAATAAACCATTCAAACAAAATTTGGCAGAAGTCTTTGAAGCACTGATGGAGTGAGGGATCTTGGGTGCATGTCATATGACCTCTCCGTCTGGAACCTGGTGGGAGTGTGGATTGTAGAGGCCCATGTGACCTCTCCATCTGGAACTTGGTGGGAATGTGGGTTGTGGATAGTCATGTGACCTCTGAATCTGGTGAAAGGAGGAATGTTTGACGGAGATATGGAATGCATTTTTATTAAATAATAGATTGGTAGGAGACAGCATGGGAAGAGGGTGGAAGATACAATTGTGACGTTATCCTCTCTAAATCTCAGCACCGGAGCAAATATGACAGAGACAGAAAAAGTGTAAAAATGGAATAAAATAATTTTGTATGATAGCCCATAGTGCCAGTCTGTGACCCAAAGCACACACCGTTTCTCCCTCCCCATATGCTGCTCACTGTTTTGCACCATTTTGCATTCTTTTGGATGCGCTGCTTTCATTTCCATTCAAAATCAGCCATCAGATACAACTGAGTTTCTGCCTCAATTGTCCAGTGCTACTTCAAGCTGACATGAACACTTGTTTCTGCCTGCTTGAGTGACTCCAATTCAGACAGCACTAACTGGCCCACTGCATGCGAGGTTTCTTCATCAACTTCGCTGATCTCCTCTCGGCCCAATAAATGTTTCCTTCTGGTTGACATCCACCAGCTTTTTGAATGATCCACTCCAGACCAATTCCACTCCCAAAGTAAAATCATCCTCATTCGCCTTAAATTAGTATCAACTGTTGAGTAGTTTTGGCTTTCCCTTTCACTACTGTAGATTAGAAAGCGCAGAGGCTATTTCTTTCTTAACCATAGAGTTCGCCAAAACAGGAGTTAAAGTTCAGGGGGGTTAATCAATTTCTTACGTCCTTTTGCAAAAGGACAAGCTTCGTTCAAGACCTTCAAAGTAGGGAAGGAGCAGAAGCCATACAGTTTGCATGATCAAGGATCAAATGTAGCAGGAAAAGGCCAAGAGTTCTGCTACTGCGATCGTACGCATCTTCAGCATTAAACCATTGTTCTATAAAAAGCTGGTTATGTGTTTACTGCTTCCTAAAATGATACCTTTAGAAATCAGTAGGCTCTGCCATTTCCTGCAATTCCACACTTCCCACAGATGTCCAGTGGATGGTTGGCTACAGATACCGGGGCTGCCAACACAGCTTCGCTTTGAATTGCCTCTTCCCTACAGTCATTTCCATTAGGGAATGATGGCCCTGGGAACAGTGCCTGTGCAGACAAGGGTGAGACTCTTGGCTCAGATGCAAAACCACAAATCTCAGAACTTTTTTTTCCTCAGTACCAGCTGTACTGGTAAAGAATTTATACCACAACCATATCTGATTACTCTGGTCCCCACATCACACATGCTTCTGGGAACAAGCAAACAATTTGAATAGAAGACATGGAACTTCAAATTAGATTTCCCTTTAAAATCTTTCTTCTCTGCAAATGGTTAATTCTTGAACCAACATATGTAGGTAATGGGACATCAATATCTGTTCTTCATCTTGAAACGTGCAAATACAGAATATCACCTAGTGCATTAGTTTTGTTACAGCTTGCACAATCAGTAAGGAAAGAGTTCCTACAAGGGGCTCATTTTAACCACAAAAACAATCATTAACACAAAATCTTTATCTCTCTTCACAGACATTGCCTGATCGTGGAGCACTCCTAGTATTTTCTGTTTGTGGAGCTTTTAGATCAGAAATCTGAAGAATTAATTTTGCAATAATCGGAATTGTTCTATTAGATTACCTTCTGTAAATTTCTAGTGACCTTCATCAGAACTATACAGCAAGGGAAATCTCTCCTCTCAGCCACCAATTACTAAATTCCACACTCAGTGAAGCAATAAACACTGAGTCTGCCATTTTTCTTCTGGATGATATCTGGCTCAATAGCTGTGGCTATTGGAGGACACAAGATCTTTGGAAGAAAGTGTCCTTGATGATTTTTGCCCATCCTTCTAAAGAGAACAGGAGTGAGAGGAGAACATTCTTCAGGATGTTCATTCTGTGGAGCAGGAACTCGGTAGAAAATATAAATCACGAGAAGAGTTATGTGTGGGTCAAGCTCCTGTCAATCTGCTCCAACAATGCAGATTGCAACACTTTAGAAACATTGTCTCTCTCTCTCTCTCTCTCTGCAGATGCTGCCCTGACCTGCTGCGCGTTTTCAGCAATTTTTTTAAAAATTAATTAGTTTTGTATACAGTACAATATATAGAATTGTGTTCAAACAAAACTTACAATTATCAAAATAGAATAAAAAATAAATGGTTGTACTGTACATAAAGGTGGAGAGAAAAAATTGTAAAAGAAAAAGAATAGATATATGTGCGAAGCTACTGTGATAACGAGGCCCCCCCCCCACCATCCCAAAAAGAAAGACAGGATATTAATAAAATAGTAGAATTAAACCAACATGATAAGGTTCAACCATTAAGATTAAAGAAAAAGAAAAGTGGTGGTAGGGAGTAGAAAACATTTGATATCCAACCCCATAATATCTAAATATGGTTTCCATATTTTTAACTATGTGTCACATCCATTTCTAATATTAGAAGTCATCTTTTTGAAGGGAAAACAATTTTGCATCTCCCTCTTCCAACAATCAATTTTAAGACTGGATTCCGATTTTCATGTAATTGCTGTACATTTCCTGGCCACCACCAATGTGACTTTAAAAAATTTTAATTGATATTTTGACAACTTCAATTGGCGTTCCAAATCACATACATTTCCCAAAAGAAAAAGCTCAGGTGTTAATGGTAAACATATTTTTAAACTTGCCCACATCTTTCCAAAATTATGTCACCTTGGTAAATTACCAGGTCGAATGTATAAACGTACCAATTTCTGTGCCACATCTAAAACATAAATTTGGAAAATTTGGATTACATTTATTTAATTTATGTAGCATTAAATATAATAGTTTTTTTTATTTCACACTTGCAGCATCTGCAGCTTTTCAAGCATCCTTTATGGAAGAGCCAGGAACCACGAACCAACCAGGAACATTACCCTTTATGCAAACAAAACCTATGGGGAATCTGGAAATCGGAAACAAGTAAAACAAATTCAGTGACATGAAATTTAAACTGTTTTTTTCTTCAAGTAGATGCCTCCTTTCCAAGTACCATTTTTCCCTATATCCTATCAACACATTTATTCACATTACATTCACAACCAGACCAAGAATAATCCACTTGAATTAATAACTGTCTGCTGTGCCAGAAATGACAGCCATGGTTGACACTACGATTGGGAACTTACATAAACTGTTTGGTATTATTAAAAACAACAACCACGGAAGGACTTAATGCAACGAAGACTGAAAGACTTGCCATGGACCACTCGAAACTACTGAAATGTAACAAGAGGCATTTTCATGCTGGACCTCTGCTTCAAAAGTGGATTAAAATTTTAAACTTACCGTGGGCTCCACTCCACTTACCTGCCTGTTCCCCTCAGCCCTTAATTCTCTAAAAATCTACATCGGTGCCTTAAATACATACTATTTCCTTGGGCAGAGAATTATATAGATTTACTCCTCTTTAGGTGAAGCAGTTCCTCCTCATCTCGGTCTTAAATCTGCTCCATTAAATCTTGAGACTATGATCCTTTAGTTCTACGATCACCTGTCAGTGGAAACAAACTCTCTCCTTCTATTCTTTTCATTTCTTTCCCCCAAGTAATCTCTCCTCACAACATAACCTCTTCATTTCCAGAATCAATCTGGTGAATCTCCTCTGCATCACCTCCAAAGCCAGTACATTCTTTCTAGACTAGAGAGACCAGACCTACACACCAGGCATTGCCTCTGCAGTATCCTGTACAGTTGCAGCAGAACCTTCCGCTCTTAAGTTCAATCCTCTGGCATTAAAGGCCAACATCACGTTTACCTTCTTGATTATCTGCAGCATCTGCAAACCAACATCTTGCATATCATGCACAAGCACTCCCAGGTCTTTCTGCATGACAAGCTAAATGAAGGAAGTGAATGCAATATCTTGATGTTTGCAGATGGCACTAAACTGGGTCAGTAAATGTGAGAGATGAGGAAGATTCCAAGGAGGCGGCTGGGTAACTTGGACAGACAAGAGGGATTGGGCAAATGCAGTTTCATGTCAGGTTACCCACTTTGGTGGCAATGACATGAAAGGGGATTATTAACTGGTTGAAAAATTAGTAAAGAGGAGGTGCAACGAGACTTAGGTATCATGGTGCATCAGTCATTAAAGGTGGAATACAGATACAACAGGCAAGGAAGGAAGCAACTGGCATGTTGGTCTTTATTGCTAGAGGTTTTAAATATTGAAGCGGGGAGGTCTTACTGCTTACCTCCCCTTATCACCTCAGCTTCTGTCTCTTCTACCCTCCCGTCCATATCCACGCATGACCTCTTACTCATTAGCCTGTACCCCTGCTCCCCCACATTTTTTTAAAATTCATGCACCTCCCTACTTTTTGCTCATGCCTTGACAAAGGGCTCAGGCCCAAAACGTCCATTATCCTTCACTTCCTAAGGCTGCTGCGTGACCTGCTGAGATTCTCCAGCAATTTGGACATTGCAGGTCTTACTGTAGTTCCTTTGGGCTTTTGGAGAAAACACATCTTGAGCCACCATGAACAGTTTGGGTCTCTTAATCTGAGGAAGGACATTCTTGCTCTCAAAGCGCATTGAAGATTCACCAGGCTGATTGCTGGGATTATAGAACTGACTTACAAAGCAGACCATCTAGAATTATACTCATTGAATGAGGAAATTTCAGAGAGATTATAAAAAATTCTGACAGGATTAGACAGGTTAGATGCAGGAAGAATATTGTAGGTGTTGGGGAAATCCAGAACAAGGGGACATGGTACAACGATAAGAGGCAAGCCTTGCATGATGAGAAGATCTTCACAGTTCAGTGGAACACTCCTTGCCACAGAAAGTGATTGACGGCAGTTCATTACAAATTTTCAAAACGGAGATGGACTCTCCTCTTATGACTACTCCTGCATCTATTTTTCTATGAACCTACACCAGCTGCAGTTTTTCACCATTTAAATAGTTCTTTCCAAAGTGGATCTCACATTTACTGACCTTGTACTCCATCTGCCAGATCTTTGCCCTCTCACTTCACCCATCTGTATCTCTCTGCAGACTCCGTCCACTGCATCATTAGTTTTTCCATTTGCTGTCATCAAATATAAATGTGCTAAATTTGGCTGCCCCCTCCAAATCATTAATGCACGAACAGTTGCAGGCCCAGCACTAACCGTTGTGGCACTCAGTTCACCACTGATTGCAAACCAGAGAAACGCCCACTTATCCCAAATCTCTGCCTTTTATTGGTTAACCAATCCTCTCAGGGTAATACTTCACCTTTAACTCCATGCCAATGCAAGTCTTTTGCACTGCACCATATCAAATGCTGTCTGGAACACAAAGAAAACTATTTCCACCTGCTCTCCTTTATCTTCTGCAGTCGGTAAATCCTCAAAGAACTCAAGTTTGTTAAACAGGACCTGCTCTTCCTAAATCCAATGCATCAGCCTAAAGGAACAATATCTATCCAGCTGTCTTGCGATCTCTTCCTTAATAGTAGCTTTGAGCATTTTCCTAAGGAAGTTCACTAGCAAAGAGTCACCTACCTTATCTTGACATTCTTTTCTTAAAAAAACAGTAGCTTGACATTTGCCATCTTCCATTCTACTAGGGCCTGCCCAGAGTCCAAAGAATTTTGGGAAATTACCACTAACGCATCTGCTACAACTTCCGTCATTTCTTTCAGTCACCTCCAATATATCTCATCAGAACTAGGTGACTTAACTACCGTTGGGGCAGTATGGTCGGAGTAGCGGTTAGCGCAATGCCTTTACAGCGCCAGCAATCGGGACCGAGGTTCGAATCCCACGGCGCCTGTAAGGAGTTTGTATGTTCTCCCCGTTTCTGCGTGGGTTTTCCCGAGGGGGGGGCTCCTGTTTCCTCTCACCATTCGAAACTTACCAACGTGTAGGTTAATTGGGTGCAAATGGGGCAGCATCAACTCATGGGCCAAAATTGCTTGTGACCATGCTATCTGCCTAAATGTAAAAACAATAATTTAAAATTTAGGCCCACAAGTTTGCTCTTTAGTGTTCGTACTGAGGCCCTCACTTCCCATCGGCTCCCTCACAGCAATCTCTGGCATATTACCAGCATCTTACACAGTGAAGATTGACACAAAATATTTACTTTGGGCCATTTCCCCATTACTCATTATTAATTCCCATCTTCTCATCTTCTAAGGGATCTGTGTTTGCTTTGGCCACTTTATTTATAAAAACTTTTAATATCTGCTTTCATATGCCATGCTAATTCACTTTTTTATACATCTGGGCTTGGATTTCTCAGATCCCAAGTTTTATTTTTCTCTTCATTCCAGAAATTACTTTTAGAATATGTTGTATTCATTCAGAATGTCGTTTCTGTCGATTGGGACCCAGAGTACAATGTACGCAAGAGCCAGGATATGTGAGCCACATATTTTCATTAAACATACCCTCCACCCTTTAGATCAGAGGTTCTCAACCATTTTCTTCCCACTCGCAACCCACTTTAAGTAATCCCTATGCCATCGGTGCTCTGTGATTGGTAAGGGATTGCTTAAGATGGGATATGAGTGGGAAGGGAAGATTGAGAACCACTACTCTAGACCCCAACTGCTACTGAAATATTTTGCTTGAGAAAAATTGTCATTGGCCCATTTCCTTAGTTATGAAACCGTGCAATTTAATCAATTAGCGAAGATTAAAACAGATTCAGGATTCAAACCTTTCATTTCCACCTACATACCACTTTAAGCAATCACAGAGCACTGAAGGCATAGGGAATATTTAAAGTGGGATGTGAGTGGAAAGAAAAAGGTTGAGAACCACAGCTCTAGATTCACAATATAATCTCAACTTTGTGAGACACCTTCATCTACACAAATTTATTTCCAGTTTTCAATATCAATTCCAACGACTGACAATTGGAGCAGGGTTAGTTTTATAATGGGCAAGGCTGCCCATGAACAACTGGGCACAAGATCCCTCCGCATTGTGGCATTTCAGAAATAAATACACCACCCTGTCCTCCACAGCACACTCAATTCCTGCAGATATTAACCGAAGCAGCAGCACTCAGACCTTGCAATATTTGTAAACATCTTCTCACAACTAGCTTGATGATAACTTGAAGGGCTCAAGCCCGAAACATCATTTATATACCTCCGTCTCTTGAATGGACCTATATTAATACAAAACGATGCCATGTACTGTTGAACTGTATTTTTCTTTAACACTATACTTTACAACTTTTGTTTCACTGTAAAACTGTCCTTATTAATGAAATACCTGCTATGCATAGGTTCTCTTCCCTGAACAGCATGCAAAGTAAAGCTTTTCACTGTACATCAGTGCACACGACAATGAGTAACTCAGTTCAATTTACTGCAGAAAGTGAGGCAAGAATGTCTTTGATCATTAAGTGCACTGCAACTCAATGGTACACACCGTCTTACCTACCATTCATATCGTCTGCAAGACAGGGAAAAAGACAACAGCATCAATGCCCATTGACAGAGACCAGAGGAGACCACCACATGCATAAAAATAATGCTTTGTCACTCTGGGTATTGTGGGGAAAACAGCAACTGGCATCCGTCCCAGGGCTACTAGTTCATTGTTCAGATGTAAAGGAACTGTGGGACACAAGCTGAAAGGAACTGCTTTCACACACAAGATGTATTGAAGGTTCAAAACAAGTGCAAGGAATGTGAAAAACATGGCCCCCTGGGAGCAGTAATGTAAAAGGTATCTTTACACTTGACATTATTCTAAAACATGTAATTATGATGAAAAAGAAAATAAATTGCCAATTGGTATTTTTTTTGCTTATACCAGTGGCTCTCAACCTTTTTTCTTTCCACTCACATACCACTTAACCCTAGTGCCATCGGTGCTCTGTGATTAGTAGTAAGGGATTGCTTAAGGCGGTATGTGAATGGGAAGGGAAAGTTGAGAATCACCGTTCTGGGCCCAATTGTTACTGAAATATTTTACTTGAGAAAAATGGTCATTGGCCCATTTCCTTTGGAGTTATGAAACCGTGCACATAATGAGTCAATTAGTATGTACAATTAAAACAGTGGCTTTCAATCTTTTTTCTTTCCACCCACATACCACCTTAAGTAATCACTTACTAATCACAGAGCACCTATGGCGCAGGGAATATTTAAAGTGGTATGTGGGTGGTTTATACCTTGAAGAGCAGCTCAGGCCCAAAACATTAGATATTTATATATTTTTACCTCCTATGTACGCTGCAAGACCAGCTGAGTTCATCCAGCATTTCTGTGTTTTTGCTTCATTCACAGCACATGCAGGCTTTTGTGTTTCATTCATTTGATATTCTTGTTCTTTTACAATTTTTCGCTGTTGCTCTCCATATTTCTGAATATGCCAGGAACTACAGGTGACAAGACATTCCAATCAAGACCTCTCTACTTTTCCAACGCTGCATCTCTGCAGTTGCGAATATCGGCAGCCAAGACAGTTCCCCTATGCTGGTAGGGAGTTTTTGTGGAAGAACAGGCAGAGAGGGCAAAATTGCAGCCATTGAGATGAGTTGCAATGCACCAGGGACACAGAGTCAAAGTAGCAAATAAAGGGATGAAGGTTTTGTACTTTGCAAGGTTTTGCAAGCAGCGTAGGAAACAAAGTGCATGACCTGGCAGCACAGATATACGTAGACGGGTACGAGTGGCCATCCCAGATTTGCAGCTAAGGAGGAAAAACCCAACACCCAACCCCAACCAACCAATTTTCCCCTGCAACCGTGTCTGCCTGTCCCGCATCGGACTTGTCAGCCACAAACGAGCCTGCAGCTGACGTGGACATTTACCCCCTCCATAAATCTTCGTCCGCGAAGTCAAGCCAAAGAAGAAGAATGTCCAAGGAGACATAGTGCATCAAAAGGATGAACAAGTGAGCAGAGGGGGCGACATTGCTCTGTCAGTAAGGAACAGCATTCAATTATTAGAAAGAGATGGCATAGGATCAGAAGATATAGAATAACTGAGTTGAGTTAAGAAATAGCAAAGATGAAAAAGACACTGTTGGCCTCCAGACAGTAGCTAGGAAGTGAACAAATTACAACTGCAAATGAAAAGGTGTGTCATAAAGGCAATGTTATGGTAGTCATGGGGGATTTAACAAGCAAGTAGCCATCCCACATCTCCATCGGGCACACAGAACTCAAAACGGTCAACCAGTTTACCTACCTCGGCTGCACCATTTCATCTGATGCAAGGATCAACAAAGAGATAGACAACAGACTCGCCAAGGCAAATAGCGCCTTTTGAAGACTACACAAAAGAGTCTGGAAAAATAACAACCTGAAGAAACACACAAAGATCAGCGTGTACAGAGCCATTGTCATACCCACGCTCCTGTTCGGCTCTGAATCATGGGTCCTCTACTGGCATCACCTACGGCTCCTAGAACGCTTCCATCAGCGCTGTCTCCGCTCCATCCTCAACATTCATTGGAATCACTTCATCACCAACATCGAAGTACTCGAGCTGGCAGAGTCCGCAAGCATCGAATCCATGCTGCTGAAGACCCAACTGCGCTGGGTGAGTCACGTCTCCAGAATGGAGGACCATCGCCTTCCCAAGATCGTGTTCTATGGCGAGCTCTCCACTGGCCACCGAGACAGAGGTGCACCAAAGAAGAGGTACAAGGACTGCTTAAAGAAATCTCTTGGTGCCTGCCACATTGACCACCGCCAGTGGGCTGATATCGCCTCCAACCGTGTATCTTGGCGCCTCACAGTTCGGCGGGCAGCAACCTCCTTTGAAGAAGACCGCAGAGCCCACCTCACTCACAAAAGACAAAGGAGGAAAAACCCAACACCCAACCCCAACCCACCCTTGCAACCGCTGCAACCATGCCTGCCTGTCCCGCATCGGACTTGTCAGTCACCAACGAGCCTGCAGCAGACGTGGACATACCGCTCCATAAATCTTCATCCGCGAAGCCAAGCCAAAGAATGAAAAAAAAATTGGGAAAAGCAGATTGGGACTGGATCTCAAGAAAGAGATTTTGTAGAAAGCCACCAAAGATTACTTTTTAGAGCAGCTTGTAGAGGACCCCATGAGGGGATCAGCTGTACTGGATTGGGTGCTGTGTGATGGCACCAAAGGTGATTAAAGAGCTTAGAGCAGTGGTTTTCAAACTGCCCCCCCCCCCCCACCAAACTCACGTTACCCTTTAATTAATCCCTATGCCATAAGTACTCTGTGATTAGTAAGGGATTCCTTAAGGTGGGGGGGCTCGTTATGTGCACAGTTTCAGAACTCCAAAGGAAACGGACCAATGACAATTTTTCTCAAGCAAATATTTCAGTAACAATTGGGTCCAGAGCAGTGATTCTCAACCTTCCCTTCCCATTCACATCCCACCTTAAGCAACCCCTTAGTGATCACAGAGCACCGATGGCACAGGGATTACTTAAGGTGGAATTTGAGTTTAGTGGGCAGTTTGAAAACCACTGGCATAGTGGTTAGTGAAACACTGTTGCACCATCAGCGATTGGGTCAGGGTTTAAGTTCCTCACTGTCTGTAAGGAGTTTGCATGTTCTCCCCATGTCTGTGTGAGTTTTCCTTGGGGAGTCCAGTTTCTTCCCACCATTCAAAAAATGTACTGGTGGTGTAGGTCAATCGGGTATAATTGGGCAGCACAGACTCATGGGCTGAAATGGCCTGTTACCATGTGAGTATGTCTCAGTTTTAAAAAATAAATTAAGAATGATGGTTGGGGCGGGGGGGGTGGGGGAGGGAATCTCAATGAAACATTTCAAATGTTGAAAGGTGTGAACAATCTTTCTAAATAGATTGTTTCCCCTGGTGGGAAAGTCAATGACAAGAGGGCACAAACTCAGGATTGAAGGGCGCCCTCTAAGAACAGAGATGCAAAGGTATTTCTTTAGCCAGAGGGTGTTAAATCTTTGGAATTTGTTGCCACTGTCCATTGTCGAGGCCGGGTCATTGGATGTACTTAAGGCAGAGATTGACAGGTTCTTGATTAGACAGGGCATCAAAGGTTATGGGGAGAAGGTTAGACTGTGGGGCTGAGTGGGCAAATGGATCAGCTCAGGATTAAATGGTAGGGAAGACTCAACGTGCTGAATCGCCCAATTCTGTTCCAATGTCTTATGGTCCTGTGACTAACTCTGTGTGTGATCCAGGTGAGATACACAAGACTCTGCTCACAATTGCCTTTGACAGGCAACACATTTAATCAGTGGCACATGGAAACTATTTTAACAGACAATTAGTTCCCAGGAGAAAATATTTACTCTTGCAAGTGTGATGTATTACAGTCTGTACACAAATATTGTTTGATTACTGGCCAACTTTGGAAGGAGATATCCACAGTGGATATTGAGAGACAATTCGCGATGAATAATAAAGAACAGCATTATTCACCACTTAAATCACGCAACTTTAGATTTTAACTTTAAAATAAAGTCACAGAATCAGAGTCAAGCATCCCTTTACTACACCCCCCCTACCCCCCACGAATCCACATGATCATTTGCACTTATCCGCATACTCCACTGCTCGCCTACACCCTTAAGGGGAATTTGCTGTGGCCAATTAACCTACCAGCCCGCATGTCTTTGGTCTAAGTGGGGAATCAGGAGCACCTTGGAAAGCCCACAGGATCGCAAGAAACCACAGAGATTGGGATTGAACGCCAATGGCTGGAGCAGTGGGATCCACAACTCTATTGACGGCACCTTCTGTGCTACCAGAAATCCACGGA
This sequence comes from Narcine bancroftii, assembly GCF_036971445.1. Taxonomy (NCBI): domain Eukaryota; kingdom Metazoa; phylum Chordata; class Chondrichthyes; order Torpediniformes; family Narcinidae; genus Narcine; species Narcine bancroftii. The sequence continues at coordinate 91,174,873 of NC_091476.1, read as the reverse complement.
TTTTCCAAGTCCAGTCATCCCTTCTCAGAGGGGAAATCCTGTCCAGCTGCGAGAGAGGGCCTGCTTTTCACAGAAAGCTGAATGGTGAAGCACTCCTTCAACAAACAAATAGGATTAACACAAAAACAAACATTATGGAGACATTCTGTCACTTTTGTCAACCCCTCCTTGGAAGACCTCAACCATCAGGAGAGTCTCACAATTGTCTCGCATCTCATCCCAGAAGAAACCTTACCGATGAAATGTGTATCAGAACCATTCAACTCTCGGGGGGGTGGGGGGGGAGGTGGTGAAGAACGACAAGCTAAAACATTCCCCCATCGTTTTTCTCCTTAAAAGTATTTTCCATTATTATCAGACTGTGGCGGCTCGCCCACCCGGCAAGCAAACCAGCTCCAGCAATCACGGGCTGATAAAACCAGTGGAAAAGGGACAGCAGAAAGTCACCTGTTTCCAGTTGAAGGTAGAACACTCCGATCCCCAGCGTCGAGCGTGTTCAGTGGAAAAGCAATTTGTGTCTCAGTTAAGGGTGGCCCAGTGGAAATGGCAGAAAAGGCTTCTTATCCCGGGACACTGCACAGCCAATTAACTGGGACGCCAGTGGAAAAGGGGCTTCAGATTTGTCGGTACAATCATCAGGCCTTTTCGCACCATGGGTGAGCAGTGACCCTACTTGGACACAGGTGAAATTCCCAGGAAGGCAGGACCTGCCGGGCTTTTCACTCTGCAGTCCAAATTCCACCATGGCAATTTAGGGTGTCCCGCCCCCAGCGATGACATAGTGAGTGAAACATTATGCACTTGACAGGAAGTCCTACCGGAAGTCGGATCGCACAGTAAAGGTGGACGAGGCTTTTCCAAAAATCAATAAAACTAATCCCCATGTTCTTAAAAAAATTCAATCCTAATGCAGAAACACCTCTCCCACATACTTTGACGTCACAACGCTTCCTCTGCTTGGTCATTTGTCGATTCAGGACGCAGGGAGAGGGTGGCCCGGGAAAATTACCCAGGTTTGCAGGCCGATACTTTCACACTGCCGGTTCACGGGAAGATTCCCGGGAATCCCCAGTTTACACGTTGGTAATGAAAGGGCCTAATGATTCACTGTCAGTCCCTCGTGAGCTGTTAATACACGTTGAAGCTCGTTTCTTTGTTTTGCCTTCCCACAAGTAATGTGCATCTCCATCTGAACAACCAACAGCATTACAGACACTGGGACCAATGGAATACACACCCCAGAGGGAACACTACCATGGGTGGCCCAGTTAGCGTCACAGTTAGCACAAGGCTGTTGCAGCGCCAGACCCCCAGGTTCAAATCCACTGCTGTCTGTAAGGGGGTTGCACGTTGTCTCCAGGACCTGCATGGGTTCCTCCTGGGTTCTCTGGTTTCCTCCCACCCTCCAAAACGTATGGAATTAGCCAGTATGGGTCTCAATGGCCAGAATTGGCTTTTAACATGTTGAAAATAAAATAAAATTAAAATTATTCTAATTTTGATGACCAAGCAGCCTCCAGGTGCAACAATGAGCTTAAATAGATCAGAGATTGAAAATAAATGACCAATCAAGGTGGAGAGGACCAAACTGAAATGTTTCACAAAAGTTAGTGAACTAATTTTAGTAATGTGATTATTAAAAAAACAATTTTGCAACACTCAAGATAAATGATGAATTCATTAATGTTCCTTTTAACCTCAAGATGCAAAGTTCCCTTTATTGTCATATAATGAATAAAAAATGTGATTTACATGATAATGCATCAACTTTCTCCTAAACAGAGTCGCCATGAGCATTACCTGGTGACCCTAACAAGAGAGAGAAGCAACAGAACCATTTCAGACACTGAGTGCCTGTGGATTTGCCTCCAGCAGCCTCACTGACTACTGTTCAAACCACTGGCCATGCGAGTTACTTGCTTTTTACCATATTTTCTGAGAATTTTTAAGTCCAAAGAGAGCGACAGCTTTTTGCTTGTGATGCCTGAACAGCACACAAAACTTACCTTTGCACTGCATCCTGTTGCACGGGCCAAGAAACTTCACTAAACCCTCAAAACTAACTTCATATGTTGCCAACACTCACCCAGCTTTTATTTCAACAGGGGCTTGGAGCAGTCAGATGGCAAATAAGGTCAAATTCATAAGAAAGTGGAGGGGGGGGGGGTTGAAAACGATTTGAACTTTCCTCAGCCACAAACCAACTTCCAAGTGAATTAATTCAGATGAAATAAATTACAAAAAGCCACAATAGAATCAGAACCCATAGCTTCTTGGTCCTAGGTATTCACGATTTATTACGGGAGAAGTATGATGAAAATACTTTGAACCACTTAGAAGTAGATTTTGGCTGAAGCAGTGGTGCCAAAATGAACACAATGTGGAGATAGATCATATTAAGTGTTAAAGTTCTCCACAATAGCAATATTGAAACTAGCAAATGAAAATAAGAAACGTTTACATGCAGAATTAAAATATTTTGTGAATGCAACAGAAAATCAGCTTTTCTTCATTGAATCCAACAGGAAAGTCTGCATATGCTGGGATTAGAGAGGATGGTGAGGGCAAGAATGGTGCCGAAGGCTTCCTGATTGGATCTGGAGCTCTGTGCTGCTAATGGTGTGTGGGGAGGGTCTGTGCAGTTGCAGTCGCTGCAGGAAAATCCACAGGCATTCAAGGTATCTGAAGAGACTCTCTTTTGCTTGTCTTTCTCTCTTACTTCAAAGAGTCAGGGCAATACTAATGGCGGCTCTGACGGCCTTATGAGCAAGTAAACCATTGCGTAATCTTACATTTTTTGTATTATTACATGACAATAAAGGAATCTTGAATTGCCATGGAAGACACAAGCATGCTGGGAAAATTGAGCACATAGGATGCATAGGAAGTATGACCAACGTTTCAGGTCTGAGCCAAGCGTCAAGATACAAGCCAAATGCAAACAGGCGCCAAAATAAAAAAAGGGAAGGTGAGGAGAGGAATAAGTAAGGGACAGGAGGAGGACCGCAAGCTAACAGGTCACACACGAGATGGCTGAGGAGGAAAAAAAAAGCCAAAAAGTGATTCTGTTCCATTCACATAGGCCACTCTAATCTTCCAGTTCTCTTTCACCTTCACTTTCCCATTCATTGGGTATATTTAAGATCAAAGGTAGATTAGTTCTTGATTAGCAAGGGAATCAAAGATTTATGGGGAGAAGGCAGGAGAATGGAGGTGGAAATCCATCCAATGATGAAGGGCGGATCGGATAGGCCAAATTCCCTAATATTTCTCCTGTGTCTCACGATTTTATTGCACTCCCACACAGGCCTTTGTTCCAACGATGCCCAGCACAAGCTCAAGGAACAGCTTCTCATCTTCCACCTCGCAATTCTCAGGACTCAGTGGAGAATTCAACAACTTCCAAGTCACCAGCCTTTCTGGCCTCACATCAACAATGGCCAGTTCTTGCACATTCAGTCATTTACTACAATAACTTGGTGTTCCCTTCTCTCAGGAGGGACTCCTTGTCCTGATGAGTCATCACAGAATCCTTCTTTTCCTTCCCATTTCCATCAACACCACCTAGTTCTGACAGGCTCCCCCCCACCCCCCCCCCCCCCCATTTTCCCCCTCCAACTGCTTAGACTAATTATGATACCTGGACAACCATAACCTCCACTCTGTCACAGACGTTGCCTGTATTCTCTTCACAGCTCTCCCTCTCTGCAACTGAAACACACCTCTCCCGATTCCAGTTCTGACAAGGGGTCGCCATCTTGAGGTGATGACCATTTCACTCACTGCTCACTCACTATTGCTGGCATTTTCTGTTCTTTTTCCATTCATCACTCAATGGCTTGGTGCGCTTCTTCCCCTCTGCCATCTACATCCTTCTCAAATCTTTATTACTTACTGCTGCATCAAATTCTTGAGAAAGTGCAAAGGAGAAATGAATGCTTCAAGCTTCCATTGACATCCTAGTAGATTAATTATGGCATCACGCACAAGATTTGCCTTTGGATTCACGCCACGCCTTTAATACAGTACATTGCATGTCACCCAATTGTAAACTTGATGTCAAGACTTAAGCACAATTATATCTCATATTAAGAAAAAATTCACCAAAATGGATCCATTGTGACACTGTGAGCATACAACGGCACTGATTTACCACAGCTTACAAATAAATAATGAGTACACTCACTCGTTTATTCAGCATATCATGAAGACGGCTTTTTTTTTAATTATTCCCTGGACACGACATTGAATTCTTCGACTCCTCAAACACCAGCCCAGCCAAACTTCTCCAACCTTCTCACTGGCTCACTGTCATCCTCCTGCATCCAAGATTCCACACCTGCATAACATACATGTGCATGCGCGCTATTACTCCCGAGCGTCGCGTCGCTGACGTCAGCAGCGGCACCGCTCCTAACGAAGGCAAGTACGCACCCGTGACAATAACAAAGCCAGAAACACAAGATTTATAGATGCTGGCACCTTAAGCAAATAATTGGCGGAGCAATTCAGCAGGTCCCAGAGAATCCATGGGTCGAAATGGCTAATGTTTTGAGTCTGAATCCTTTTACAAGACCAACAACCTGGAGACTCCTCCCCAAGCTTCTTCCCAACCTTGTGTATGTAATTTCATCGTTTTTTAATAGTGGCCTTGAGAAAGGGTTCAGACCCAAAATGCTGACTGACCATTTCTGCTGCTGACCTGCCGAGTTCCTCCAGCAATTCTTTGTCTGCTCAATCAAGCCAGTTTCAGCTTTTTCCAAGATGATGATGCAAAACACAAAAGTGCTGGAGAAACTCAGCAGGTTACGCAACGTCTATAAGGAAACAAAGGGATAGAACGAACATTTCAGATCTGAGTCCTTCGTCAAGGTACGAGTGAGGATCTGCTGAGTTTCTCCAGCACTTTTGTGTATTGCACTACAATCACAGCGTCTGCAGACTTTCCTGTTTAACTCCAAGATCATAATGCCTGGTTAGACCTATAGGTCAATAGGTATTCTGCAATGGCACTCAAAAGTATTCTAGGAGCTACTAGTCATAATAATTATTGCATGTTGTTCTATATTAATTTGGCATCCATTTACATTTGGAGCATTTACAGAGGGAGAGAAAAGATTGAACGGACACAAAAGTGAATTAAAAAATAAACAAACAAAAATATTCAATTATCTTACAAAAAGTACATTTTTGGAGGCTAGAAAGCGAGGAAAATCATCAAAATTCAGAAAATGGGAGGAGTTGGCCTTTTGATCCAGCGAGCCTGCTCTGCCATTCAGTGTGATCATGACTGAATTTCACTTAACTATCTATTCCTGTAACCCTCATTTCTCCTACTATTCAAAAATCTGTCTATTCATGTCTTCAATATATTTAATGAGGTGGCCTCTATTGCTTCATTGAGCAGTGGATTCCAGAGATTCATACGCTCTGGAAAAGCAGTTCCTCCTCATCGCACTCTGAAATCTACTCCCCTGAATCAAGAGATTATGCCCACTCGTTCTCATATCAGTTGTCAGTGAAAATAACTTTCCTGCTTCTATCTTTTTTTTCCTGCTTCCACAAGATTCCTCCTCATCCTTCTGCACTCCAATGAGCATAGTCGCAGTCTACGTCTCTCCTCATAAGAAAACTACCTCATTTCCAGAATCAATCTGGTGAATACACTCTGTCCTGCCCTCAATGCCACCATCTTCTTATGGGTGGCACGTTTGGCATAGCAGTTAGCATAACCCCTTTACAGCGCCAGGCATTGGGATTGGGGTTAAAATCCCACGCTGTCTGAAAGGAATTTGTACGTTTTCCCATTTGTCTGCGTGGGTTTTCCCCAGGGGTCCGGTTACTTTGCACCGTTGGAAACGTACCCGAGGGGGTAGGTTAATTGGGTGTAAATGGGGCAGCAAGGACTTGTGGGCCAAAATGGCCGGTTAACGTGCTTTATGTCTAATTTAAGTATTTTTCAAGCAAGGAGACCAGAATGGCCCATCGTACTTCAGGTGCAGTCTCACCAGTGCCCTGTACAGTTGCATAGAGCCTCTTTCACTCAGTCACTTTAGTAATGAAGGCCAACGTCCCAAATGGCTTTTGAATCAACTGCAAACTAACTTTTTTGTGATGTACAAGCATTCACAGGTTTCTCTACACAAAATGCTGCTTCACTGTCTAAATAATCCCCCTATTTACTATTTTTCCATCCGTGTCATATCTACCAGTGCACTCTTCTGCCAGATCCTTGCACCTCACTTAAATTCATCCATGTCTCTCAACAGACTGTGGCCTCTACACATTTTGCTTTGCCACTCAATTTAGTGTCATCAGCAAACTTTGATACCCTACATCTGGTGCATTCCACCAGCTTCATCTAACTGCAAGAAACGTGAAAAGATAGATGGATTAAAAGGCAGATTTAAAGGGGTTTGATCTTGTAATCATTTGTGAAACATGGCTTATGGTGAAAATGTGCAGAACCAAAATATTCCAGGATCCTATTTTAAAAAGGAATAGATTGAGGAATGAATTCTTCACTGCCACCTTTTCTATTTTAAGTTAGGATTAACAAGAATCCTTTGGAGGAAACCATTAGAATTTAACAGTTTAACTGAGTTACACACCAGCAGACACGAGAACATTGGCTCAAAGAGGAAACGAGGGGGAAAGGCAGCAGAAATAATTCATAGTTCCTAACATACATGTCACGAAGAAATCTCCACTGGAAGTTCTATCTTTCCAACATTAAGCTGTGTTCTTTTTACGAAAGAGGCTCAAAGTGTTAATAGCAGCAAACAAAGATAGAGATACATAACCAACGTTTCAGGCTTGAGGCCTTCATTAAGGTATGAGCAAAATATAGGTAAGTGCCCGAATAAAATGGTGGAGGTGGGACAGGGAGGGGTATCTTTAATGGTTTGACCAGCTGAGATTCTCCAACATTCGACCACGATGACTGCAGACTTGCGTGCTTTACTACTTAACCAGTCTTGGTTTGACCAGGAATTGCTAAAGGATACAATGTATATGATTTCCAACATACCAAAAAAAATTGCAAGACCTTCCAACAAACCTGTATTAATTTAGAGATACAGCTTGGTAACAGACCCCTTCAAGACACAAGCCAAATGCACCCATGTGACCAATTAACCTACCAATCCTTTTCTTTCTAAAATATTTTTACTGAGAGTGACAATTATACATAAATTAAACTGTACCATTATTTTTTAGGATGCAATTGCAGAAGAAAATAATAAGAAAAAACCCAGATGGTCAAACCCCTTCCATTTAGTAAGGTTTGAAAAAAAAACACCTAACATGGATCACCCAGAGGAAACCCATGCTGGTCATGGGAAGAGTTCACAAACTCCTTAAAGACAGCACTGGATTCGAACCCTAGTCACTGGCAATGTTATTGAATTCCTTCAACAAGTCAGTGAGTCTGGCCCCACTCTTTACCCCCTTCGCAAACATGAGATCACACATTACTAGAGCCAAGGATCTGTTATTGTCAAGACACTTGAATGAACCCCAAAATAGTAAAATTATATTTTTTTTTGCTCCCTTTCAAGTGAATCTCTCTCCAATTCTGCACATTTACATTGTGTCTTACTTGTTAAACTATGTATAAGATATCTAACTGGTTTACTTGTAAAACAACCTCTGTCACTCCATCTTGGTACATGTGAAAATAAATGAGCCTGAAGGACAGGAGAGAGCAGTCAAAAAAGATGTTGGTCCTTTAGAGGAAGGAATAATAGCAAAAAAGAAGATTGATTAAATAATTTTAAAATGCTTCTTCACAGCTGGATCTTTTACTTAATATTGGGAGCAAGCAAGAGTCGACGGCAGGTGATGAACTTCAATCTCATCAATGATGCATAGCACTGAAGAGGTTCAAGTCATGAGAAGTTCTAAATCACCTCAACCTAAAGGCCAACATCCTCAGGCTCAAAAAGAGATGGGTCCAGAGACTGGGAAGACATTAAGAATGATCTTTCAAGATTCTCTACATTCAACAACAGTCTCAAGCAGCAGGAACACAACTACTCAAGGAAATGAGGGGAAAAAGTGATAAGGAATCACAAAGAAGTTAGCTCAATATTCAGCATTTTAAAAAAAATGCTACAATGGATTCTCAAGAATCTGGTGACAAAACCCTTGGATCAATGAAATAAAAATTACCTCTGATAAATCTGCACTGAATAAAGTTGTGACTAGTAAATTACACTGGCAAAAAATTCAAATGCATTCAGATTGTCTGGATTTTTGTATCCATCCAGAAAAACTCTGTTACACAAAAGCTGATGTTGGAAGGGATTAAAAGAGTTGGAAGACCTTTACTAGTGGGGTCCTATGGATATTGGTGTGGCCCTTACATTAACTCTGTTCATCACAAAGGTACAAAATCTTGTGATCTTGTTATTAATGTATTTAAGCACTGATGTACTGTCAGACCAAAACAGAGTCTGCTAACTCCATCTGTAATACAGTGTCCATTTTGCTTGCCATAGTAGCGGCAGTCAACTCCATTAGAGGGACAGTGACTGGCTTTAATGGAGTCACTCTGGCTTTTCCCATTACAAATCCATAATGTACTCACTCTTGGTTATTTCACAGCACTAAATAACTGACAGGACCAAAACCACCTTCGCTTGCATCAGCAAAGTGGTGTAACTGAGCAAATGTGGCAATTCCAAAGTCTGTTGGTTTCAAACATCTGATGACTTCAAAATTTTCTAACATTTCAAGACTCTCAATCCATCATTTACAAGAATAGGATTTAAAAGACATTCTGTAACATATTCAATTTGACTTGAGAAAAGCAAAGTTGATTACCTAAATATACCTTTCATCTTACTTTCCCGATGTGCAAGGGATAGAACCAGATTCATTTCACTTGTGAATCTGCAGAGGTCATCCAATGCTCCTGAGGTGGCTTCCCCTACATTGGAAAGACTGGACGCACACTGGGAGGCCATCTTGTTGAGCGCCTACGCTCTGTCCATTCCAATGGCGTGGATCTCCCAGTTGCCACCTATTTCAATTCCCCACCCCATTCCCGTGCCGGCACATCTGTCCATGGTCTCATGCACTGCCAGACTGAGACCAGCTGCAAAATGGCGGCACAGCACCTCATCTCCCAACTGGGCACTCTCCATCCAGTTGGCATTAACGTAACGTCTCCAGTTTCTGTTCGTCCAACTCTGCAAGAGCCAACCCCTCCCCTGATGAATTCTCAGCTTTCCTCTCCTGTCCTCCTATCCCTGCCCAATTATGGCATTTTGCCTGTTGGCCAGTGTTCCGCCCCCTGTCCCTTCTTCCCCAGCCTTTTTATTCCTGCATCTGTCTGCTTTCTACTCATACCTTGAAGGACTCAGGCCTAAGCTGTGGGTGATATATCTTTAACTCCAATGGACGCTGTGTTCCTCCTGCATTTTTATGACAAGTAAGATTATGCAAAGATTGCACTGAAGAAATGGAAAAACTGTGGTTAGGTGCATATAAAGATTGGGATTATTAGCTCGCAGTGAGACAGAAAAAGCATCTACGAGGTCAACCTGGAATATGCAAATGTGCTGAAGAAGCCTAGCAGGTCATGCAACAAACTTGAGGGTGTGGAAAGGTCATTATGGAACACAAGTTATACAGAGGACCAGCCTCGATTTTACTGACAAGCAAAGTATGCAGAATGCCACTGACGATTACTACTTGTACCTCTGGTTCTCGCGTTCCCAAATATAACCAACAGTCAGACTAAATTCCATACAATTTGCACAATTGAAAGTAGGAAGGATGCAAAAGTGGATATCCCCAAGTGAGTGATTTCTTTTTAAAAAAATTTTAAACCCTCACTGCAGTGAGTAACAACATTTTTCTTTCTGATTGCACAAGTACAACCCAACGAAACAGAGTTCGCTGTTGCATGGTGCCACACATGCAGACACCAGACAAAACAAACAATACAAATGCAGGACAAGTATTCGCATAGACAAATAAATATTGTTTCATGAATATGAGAGTCTCGGCTGATAAGTGCGAGTGGTTCCTCAGATCAGAAACATACTTAAGGAGGTAGGCGTGAATGTGTCGGTGACGACTGTCCGCAAAAGACTTCATGAACAGAAATATAGAGGCTACACTGCAAGATGCAAGCCATGGCAAAGGTGGGATGCTTTGGATCTTGGGCAGTTCCTTTACATCTCCACAATTTGCTCTTGGTATCACTCTGATCCAGGTCAATCTTGGTTGGTCTCATCTGTCTACAAGACCTTTTTACCAGAATTCTGCAGCCTCTTTTAAATCGTTCTTGGCAAACTTTAATCTGGCCTTCCTGTTTCTGCGGCTATCTAGTGGTTTGCATCTTGCAATGTAGCCACTGTATTTCTGTTCATGAAGTCTTCTGCGGACAGTTGTCATTGGAACATCCATACCTACCTCCTGAGGAGAATTGCTGATCTGTTGGACAGACGTTTTGGGATTTTTCTTCTGGTGACTATGTATAAAAAGGGATGTAATTTCTACATGGTCAAACCATAATGTATACAAATAATCTGGAATGTGTACTTTAATCACATCTAAATTGTTTTGATTACAAATTTAAAACTGTGGAGCACAGGGACAAATAATAGAAAAAAATTGTCTTTGTCCAAACATTATGGAAGGCACCGAATTTCCCAAAGGCACTGCACCCTCCCATTAAGGTCTGAGAAGACTCAACCTGGCTGCTTTAAAGCCACAACTCAAATGTGTTTGAAATGCTGACAAAACATCTGATCAGAGTGTACGTTGTCTTTCCCCTGGACCAGTAGTTTTCAACAGGTCCAACAGTGGCAGAGAAACATGCCCCTGATAACCATGCGCCAACTTTCCATCCTTGACTGATGAAGCAGTGTTCTGAGGTGGGACAACCTGTGTAAGCAGTAAAACTACTGCCTCACAGCTCTAAAGCAATCCTAATCTCTGGTGCTCTCTCTGTGTGGAGTTTACACGTTCTCCCAGTGACCATCAGTTTCATCTGGGTGTTCTGATTTCTTCCTGCATTTCCAAGATGTGGAAGGTTGAGAGGTGAATTATCCAGTGTAAATTGCAGGAGAGCTAAAGAATCAGTGGAGGGGAAGGGGCAGTGTGGGAGTTCATAGGAATGTCGCAGGCCAAATTATCTTTTCAAATACTTTATATCTTTGTTATTGATGATGACTCGTAACAAAATCGTTACTCTCTGCTGCATCTCAATCACTACCGGGAATGGCTTACTGGAGAGTTTGCAGGATTTCTACTAACATCGTGAATCAGCATCAATGGTGAAAAGTACTGAACCACTTTCTAAAGATTAAATTGCCACTGCCATTTTGCAGGCAAGACAACAAGGGAACACAATTAAATAAATGCTCATGATATATAAACCAAATGGCTTTTCTAAAATTCCTTGCATTTTCTGTTGCGTGGTTCTCTGGAATACAATACCAGTGACGCACCGCTAATGCTTGCATTTTTCACCATCCGCTGAATGATCGGGAGACAGTTTCACCCCAATGATGAGAATCACTGTATCATAAACTCACAGATTAATGGAGCACAGAAGAAAAACATTTGTCTTGTCATAACAGAAAAATGTTAAAAATTACAGGAAAAGAACAAAGTCACGAAATTGGCCCAGTTAATAAGAATTTTTGCCTTTTTATTGATAAATTGCACTTAAAAGGATTTGGGCCAATCACTTCTGCTGGGATTTGCACTCATGCTGATGTCACGTTTCTGCCACAAGAACTATTGGCTGGCATTCGTGCACAGATCTTAGTTGCTGAACCCACGCGTTCAGGTCACTGAGCTCACTTTGGCAGCACGGATGAAGCCATCTTGCTGATTGTTGCTTTTGTTCAAGAGACTTGTGATGGAGTATCTCAGATGTCGCTCAAGGGAAGGACACAATCCAATGCAACTCCATGACGTCTAATGTGAGAAATCTGCTGCCTGAAATCTTTCTGTCACTCAAGGTAATGTGATTTCCTTGCTCAAAGTTCAAGGTTCCTTTTATCGTCAAGTAATAAGAAATGTAACATACTCAGTATACTTCAACTTTTGTCTGCCACACGGGGAAGCAAAGACTCACCATTAGCCTGGCACCACCTCCTCCCCCTTCAACTAATAAGAGAAAAAGGGGTCCCTTCAGAATCACAGGGTCCGTGTATTCACCTCCAGCACACCCACAGTCTCAATCCAGTGGGAGCCTGACCTCAGGATCCAAACCTCCAATCAGGAAGCTTTCAGCGCCCAAGGCCTTTGGGGAGATGATCTTGCCCACGGCATCCTCCCGAATCCTGGTTCCGATACCATGTTCCCATGAGCCAGCCTGCGAGGGTCCTTCAACCACAAGTCGCCAGCAGCCTGTGTAGGTCCTTCAAGGGCAAGCTGCATTACTGAATTGAAAAGTCGATTGCCTTGCAAACTCCAAAGAAATTCTTATATATAGGACATCCATTTGAAAGTAAATTATCCAGTGATGATTTCTAAAATAGAAAACATTATTCTTCAAACATATACCTATTAAAGAGATTTCATCAAATTCTCACTTAGATTTCATTAGTAATTACCACATATCCTTGTGTAATTTTATGCAACTTTTTGGCCAAAATATCTAGAATTTTCCATACACCTCATGTGAAAGTCTTCACACGTAACAGATCAACAGCTGCAAGTCCCTGTGCATAAATGTTACAATGAGGAAATGAATGGTTTAGGATGACTGAATTATTTGTGAATGTGAGTGCTTGAGAATTCTTACCAATTTCTATCATTATAGTTCTTCCTCTAAAGCATTCAGTTTCAAGGTATAACTAAAAATCAAAAGGATTGCAAACAGGTATTCCTCTTTTATGTTAGTAGCTGTTTGATGTCGATAGTTTTATTTTCTATTCCTTTAAAAATCACTTCTGCGCCTCACAAGATCTCATCAGTGTCTTTACTATTCACGCTGCAACCAGCGAGGGAGGTGCAGTTCACCCTTATAACGAGAGGGGAGTGCTTTTTGGCTGCGGGCGTGTAACGGGGTGGGGGGGGGGAGGGGGTGGCGAGATACAATTTCACAGCGTAGATATGCAGAATCAGCTGAAAGAGTGCAAATGCCGCAGTGGTCGAATAGTTGCGCTGACATAATTGTCGCACAACATTGAAATTCGCAACCAGTCACCGTGCACCGACCTCAATGCAGAGCGGATCAGCACTGGGTTGAGTGACAATAACCTCTCACCCTGTATTCATTGTGTTTTGTTCTTTATTCGTTTCAAGATCACTTGGACTTCTGCTACTGAGAATGTACTTTAGATTCTCGTGTGAATTTCAACCCCACCAAAAGTCGTATCCGTAGGCACTTTTACACAGCACTGAACAGCAGAAAATTTCAGGAAAATCTCTGCTCCAGTGGCAGTGTAGAAACGGCAGGATGGAATGCAAATTCCATCCCGTAATTTTTCCACCGGGACCCCTACACATTTTTACAGAGCGGCTGCAGTGTAAAATGACCGCAGCCACGCCGGAAGAAACAGGCCTAATTAACACGACGTTCCCCCCCCTCCGACAAACTCAGCAACACAGGAAGGCTGAGTAAAAGTACCACTGTGTAAACAACCACATCGCGACAGGCCCGGAGGTAAGTCTACTAATTCTTTTTGGAATAATTCCAAAGTTTCTGTATAGAAATGCCAAATTTAATAGCTGACCCTATAAATTTAACATTTAAACAAATTGTATAGAAAATTTGACTTTTACACAAGTATATATTGCAACTATATCTTGTCCACTTTACATTAGCATTGTGTTGGTGTCTATGGCAAGACAGAACTATGGAAGGCAACCGAATTATATATTAAATAGAGGCCTCTTAAGAATCGAGACGGAGGTCATTTTAAAACATTTTACCAGGTAGTTAAAAAGGGAATCTCTTGTCTGGTACTGTGCCCAGCATGGATACACGAGCAATGCTGCAGTGCACTGATTTCCTTCCAGGACCAGAAATAGATGTGTTCTTTGTAAATGTAATACTAGATCTCCTTGGCCTTGGTAGGAAAATAAAGATAGGTACTTTATAGCATAGTTTATCATCAAAAGCACATTCCATTATCCCATTACTAATGATGCAGTTACGTGAAACAGCTGTATTCTACAAGAGCCAGAACTACTAACACCCCGATCGATTACAGGTTAATTGAGGCATCCCAAGGTCAATTGGAATTTATTTTCTGTCACTGAAGACGTTCTCTGGAGTTTGTTGTTTTCTCCCATTGAACAAACTAAAATTTGGGGCAGCACGGTTAGCGCAATACTGTTACTGCACCAGCAATCGGGACTGGGGTTCAAATCCCACGCTTTCTGTAAATTGGTTCTCCCCGTGTCTGCAGGGGTTTTTCCTCCCACTGTTCAAAATGTACCAGGGATTGTAGGTTAATTGGGTAGCATGGGCTTGTGGGCCAGAAGCGCCCGTTCCCATGCCGTACGTCTAATTTTTAAAATATTAATATGTTTAACCTCAAGCCTTTGATACTTCTGTCTAAGTTTGTGTAGGCTCACTCATCGAACCACTGCAACAATATTACCAAAGTTCAGGCATCTGTCATCAGTTTTGCACTTCCCTCATTTGTTGATCTGAATTCCTTGGTCTACAAGAAATCAAGCAAGTTCCCTCTACACCTACTTATGAGCAATGACACCAAATTTCGAAATATGCCGACCGTGCTCAAATTCAATCTTTAAAATGTTGATGTGAAGCAAATAAAAACCATTAAAATCCGCCACTAATAATGATGGGTGTAGATAGAGTAAATGCAAGCAGACTTTCTCTACAGAGGTGTGGTGGAATGTGTGCTGACTGGTTACATCACAGTCTGGTATGGTGATACTAATACCCCTGAGTGTGAAGCCCTGTAAAAGGTAGTGGACACAGCCCAGGATTTCACAGGCAAAACCCTCCCCATGATTGAGAACATCTTTAGGGATCTTCACCAGTAGCGATCATCAAGGATCCACACCACATGCTCTGTTCTCGCTGCTGCCATCAGGAAAGAGGTTATCGGTGCCGCAAGACTCGCACCAGCAGGTTTAAGAACAGCTGCTACCCCTCCACCATCAGACTCCTCGACAACAATCTCAATCAGGAACTCATTTAAGGACTCTAACTTGTCCACTTTATTGATTTTTTTTAATTTAAATTCTGCATTTCTCTATCTGTTTATATTTCTTTATTTGTTTACACATATGCATCTTTTTGCAATCACCAATTGGTGGTAATGCTGCCTGACCCACAGGAAACAGAACCTCAGGGTTCTTTGTGATGTCATGCAAGTGCTCTGACTATCAATCTGAAATCTGAACTTCTCGCAGAGAATGACAGGAGTGTGGAATGAACTGCCATCTGAATTGGTAAATGCAGGCTCAATCTGGATAGGTACATCAATGGGACGGATATGGTCCAGATGCAGGTCAGTGGGACTAGGCAGAATAGGACCACACGGACTAGAAGGGTAAAAAGGGTCTGTCTTTATGCTGTAGTGTTCTATGGTTCTCATAACTAATACCAGTTCAAGCCAATAAAATAAACCACATTTTGGAAGTTAATTATAACAAATTATATATTAACAAAATTTAATGGTCCCTATTTGTATAATAACTATGTTGAATCCAATAAAGAGATTTTTAAAAGAAAGGAAGTTACAATCGACACATGATTGCCACACAAAAAAAATAAATCAGGCAGTGCTTTACTCGTTCAGCTTTCTCTGATCCTTTGCTCTAGTTACCCTCAATCTGGTGCTCCCTGTGTACTAACTCTATGACACCCTTATTGTAACAAGTCTCTGAGGCACTAGAGTACAGAAGGCAAGTCAGCCACTTAAGTCTCGAGTCGTATTTTATGACGAATTAAGAGAACACTTAAAACGAGCAAAAGATCCAACTTGATTATATGGTACAGTCGCCCATCTGCAAAACTACAATATTCTTTGAATAGATATTATCACAGTTTATTATGTGAAACAGTAAAAGCCCTAACAACACCAACCAATATGGTATTCTCAAGGCCGCAGGAGACATTGTTAACCTAATGGGACACGAAGGAAAATGCCAATCTCCTTCCCATCCACACTCACACACACCACCGACAGATTGCACAGATTGATTTTGTTTTTCCACATGACACTTTTAAAAGTTCAGCACAAAATCCCAAAGGAACAGCTCCAGCTGCCGCTCACTTGGTTGTACTTTTACCTTTAAGTCAGCAGGTCCTGATTTAAAGCTTTGTTTGAGATTAGAACCCAGATTCTAAGCTTACGTTCTAATGTAGCACAAGAGATAACTGCATGGATGTTGGTGCTGAAGCTCAAGGAGACCCTGATTGCCCTAAAATCAAGTTTGCTCATTATTATCATTCAGTTGTAGGAGGAGAACTGAACGAAACAAAGGTCTTTGGTCCTTGGTGTAAAAACATCCAAACACAGACACAGCACACTTATTTACAAGTTATTTATATGCAGTGTGAAAAAATGAGAGAGAGAGAGGAGAGAGAGAGAGAGAGAGAGAGATAAATTAATAAATAAATAGATAGATGTTAAATAAATAGTAGAGTCTCGGAGGATTTGTACGAGCAGTTTATCAGTTATTCAGAAGTCTCACTGCCCGTGGGAAGCTGTTTCTCAGCCTGGTGGTTTAGGCTGTGATACTTCTGCATCTCTTTCCCGATGGGAGTCACTGTAAAATGACTGTCTGTGTGCGGGTAGTAGGGTCCGGAATGATTTTGTGAGCTCAAAATCACAATCGCGCCTTCGTGGTAGTAGCCCCCAAAATGGGGAACAACATACCTCCCTCCGTCAAATCACCCCCTTCTTTTAACTCTGAAATCCAGGTTGAAGTTGTGTTTTTACCCACAAGTGGTGTTTTGAAATGATTGCTACCATGTTGTACATACAATTCTGAACCTCTGGTACCCGTTTTATACTGCACTTTTAAATAGCTGCTTAAGTTAAGATGTAATTTATGATCTGTACAGCACTTTGGTCAGCGCGGGTTGCTTTAAATGTGCTATATAACTAAACTCTTCAGCCTATGATCTTAGTTGATCACGTTGATGGTGGCGGAGGGGGGGTGGAGAAGAGTGATCCTCTCTATCACTCTGCTCTACAGCAACTGTACCACACTATAAGGCAGCCAGCCAGGATGCTCTCGATAGAGCTCCTGTAAAAGGCCAATAGGATGCTGGCTGGTAGTCTTATCTGCCTGTCTTTTCGGGATATGCAGTCGCTGTTGCAGCTTCTTGGCAACTGAAATGTGTGTCCAGAATAGGCCACTACTTAAGTGGACTCCAAAAAAAAAACTTGGGTGTTCTCGACTCTCTCCACTATGGAGCTATCAATTTGTAGTGGAGGGTGGTCGCCCCGAGTCCTCCTGAAACCAACAATCATCTCCTTTGTCTTGTCCACATTGAGACTCAGGTTGCTATTCTCGCAACATAACACGAGATACTCCATCTCTTCTCTGTAGATGAATGGTCACAAGAAACAAAAAAATTCTCAAGGCACAATTCTCGGCTGAGCCTCTTGCCAAAGACCTTCCTGTCAACCATAGATCTAAAGTACATTATTTAATAATCAACAGATTTACAATCAAGTTGGCTGCTGCTTTTCCAAAATTACAACAGTAACCAATCGTCAAAAATAAATTTATAAATAACTATTAGTTTGTTTTGAATATTCGTCAAGTTTAATCTTTCAGAAGTGTCCAGGGAATACCAATACAAAATGCATACATTAACTACCCCAGGAACTCCTCCAGTCCACAGAACTAGAATTGCAGTTGCCTATATTAGAGAGCGGGCAATGTTTTAAAAAAAACTAACCAATCCTTAAATCCAGCATCTATTGCCTTTCTTAGAAACTCAGCAACATGAATGGAGAGTTCACGCATCTATATTTAGAGCACTTTATTCTGCATGGACAATCAGAGTGCATTTCAGTAAATTAAAGCACAGTAGCAGCAAAATAGATATCCTTGCATGAGAATTAAAAATTTCAGGCCACAGAGGAAATCAAGCCAAAGAACAGTACTGCACAGAAATAGGTTCATCAGCCACAGTGTCTGGTGCTAAAAAAGATGTTTGGATTAAAGTTCTGGTGCATGCCCATGATACATAACATTCCACTATTCCCCGTATATACATGTGCCGTTCAAAGAGCTCCTGTCATATCTGCTTCCACCACTATCCCTGGGAGCTCATTCCAAACACCCTGCCATGGAAAAACAAAAAGCCCCTTCAAGTGTTTCCTTCCTCACTTTAAACACATTGCTTCTAATTTGTGACATTTTCACCTTGTCAAAAGGATTGTCTATCCTATCAATGGCCCCCATAATTATATAAACTTCTATCACATCTCCCCTCAGCCTGATGCTCCAGAGAAACCTATCCATGTTTGCCCAACCCCTCTCCTTTGCTCACATCCAGGCAACATCCTGGTAAATATCTTCCATCCTCTTTCCAAAGCCTCCACGTCCTTCCTGTAATGAGGGGCGACCAGAATTGCCCACAGTATGGCAAGTCAGAACAAGTTTTATATTGTGTACAGCTGCAACATTCTCCAATGCCTTTACAGCATCAGCAATTGGGATCGAGAGTGCAAATCCCACATTGTCTGTGAGGAGTTGGTACGTTCTCCCTGCGTCTGCGTGGGTTTTCCCCCGGGGGCTCCGGTTTCTTCTCACCATTCAAAACATACCAGGGATTGTAGTTAAATGGGGTGCAAATTGTGAGGCATGGACTGATGGGCCAAAATGGCTTGCTACCGTGCTGGATGTCTCAATTTAAATTAAACAACCTTTTTACTCTTGGACTGAATTGCCATGCCATATACCTTTTTTAAGTCACTTGATCTACTTGTGTGGCCACTTTCAAAGGGCAATGAACCTGGGCTTCTAGATCTCCATGCCAATCAATACTTTTGAGAGTCCTCCCATTAACTGTTGACTCTCCCCTTATATTTGCCCTCCCACAATGCAACTCTCTAATAAAGGTACATCTGCCAGTTCTCTGCCCATATTGACCTACATCTTGCTGCATTCTTTGACACTCCACCAATCATGATTCAAGATTCCTTTTATTGTCACAAAATAATGAGATAATCATGACGTACTTTAACTTTTTGCCTGCTGTAAGGCAAATGAAGAGTTGCCATTAGCATTACCCAGGACCCCAACAACAAAGGAGAAGCAAAAGAGGGTCCATTCAGAGACACTGTGTCTGCTTCAGCTGTCACAGAGACTCCTGTTCCAACCATCAATATCCCAAACTCCAGATCCAAACCTCTGATATGATCAGGAAGCCTTTCATGTCTGAGGCCCTTCGGGAGCCCTTCTTGCCCTCAGCACCTCCTCAAATCCAGATTCTGATACTGGCTCATGGGAACCAGGTTTCCATCAACCTGGTGCGAGTCCATTGATCACCCCCCCCCCCCAAAATTGCTGGACTGCTGCTGTGGTCACCTCCCCTCCCCATCAGTTACTATCTCTGGTTTCTCCTTCTCACCAGCGAATGTTCTGCCCATTTCAGGGAACTTGTGCTGGTCCATTCTTCTCCCAGAGTCTGCAACTCCTCATAGTATGCTGCCCAGCGCACTGCCACGTTGGGCACAGATTTCTGTGATCGCAGAATGGTTTTTAAAAAATCATCCTTTAACAGGGCATTGAAAGCCTGTGACAGCTGTCAGCATCAGGACCAGACAGTAGAACCCTGCGGAGCAGTGCTGTGTCTCCACTCCCCAGTAGCAACTCTGTCATTACGATTATTATCTTTTTAATATCTTCATGTCATCTGCAAACCTACTATCCCACCCACCTAATTTTTCATCCGTCAATTCTATGCTTCATAAACAAGGGTCCAAACATTGATCCCTGTGGTACACCACTAGCCAAAGACTGCCCTGTTTTCTCTGGGCTAGCCAGCCAGCCATGTGCAAATCCAAAATTCACCATGATTTCATGCAGCTTTACTTTATGGATTTGCCTACTTTCAGTGACCTGGTCAAATCCTTTACTGAACTCCATGTAGATAACATCCACTGCCATACCATCATCAAAAGAAAAACTTGTATGACAGGACCTTCCCCTCAGAAAGCCATGCTAACTGTCCCTAATCTGACCACAGCTTTTCAAATATTCATAAATCCTATTCTAAAGTATCTTCTCCACCACTGTTAATGTTTGCTGGTCTATAATTTCCTGAATTATCCCCATCTCCCTTCTTGAAGAAAGGAACAACGCTGGCTACAATCCCATTCTCCGGGACCTTGCCTGCTATTCGCGAGGACAGAAAGATCTTTGCCAAGTCACCACCAATCTCCACTCTTGCCTCTTGCAATAACCTGGGAAATATCCCACCAAGGCCTGGGGCATCCACCTTAATGCTCTTCAAGAGACCCCCCGCAGCACCAACTCCTCCTTGATCTCAAAATGCTCTAACACATTTGCATTCTCTACACTGCTCCCATGTTACTTCATGTCCTTCTCCTAGTTAAATACTGATGCAAAGTACTCATTTAGTACCTCGCCCAATTTCTGACTACAAGTATAAATTCCTAACTTTGTCCTTGGGTGGTTCTATCCATTCCCTAGATTTCCACTAGTTTTTAATCCAAGTATAAAATGCCTTGGGATTTTCTTTAATGTTTCTTGCCAAGGACTTTTCATGGCCCATTTTGGCCTTCCTAATATCCTTTCCTGCAATCTTTACATTCATCTGAATTTAGCTTCCTAAATGTTATATACAGTTCCTTTTTCTAACTCATTTCCTACCAGGTTTTCAGTTCTTGCCATCCCCAACTTCCTGCTTACTGGAACATGCCAGTCCTGGACACCAATTACTGGTCTTTTATGGACTTGCCTGATCACATCTGTTCCCAATTAACTGCCCATTGCTCCTGATAAGAATGTCAGGATTTCCCCTCCCTCAATTTAGCTTCTGCAACCCCCTCCCACCCCAATAAAGTCAATACTTAACTACAATTATCTTGAAGTTTAAGGAATTGTGATCACTTTTGCCAAAATGCTCTCCAACTGAAACTCCAAATCACCTGGCCAGGCTTATTTCCCAATACTAGGTCTGGTGTGGGCACCTTCCCTGGTAGGACTATCTACAAGCTGCTTCAATAAACCCTCCTGCAAGCACCTAACAAATTCGGCCCCATCAAAGCCCTGAACTCAAGGAAGTCCCAGTCAATTGTCAGGAAATTAAATTCTCCCATTACAACACCTTTCTTTTACATCTGGTTACGTATCTATTTTTCTCTCATAAATTCACATAATCAAGTTTCATATAATTATTTCTTTGATACAGATGAGAATCAAATCTTATAAATCCTTGAAATCCTGCTGCAATCACTGCAGTGGAAATAAATATTTCACTGCACGTTTGTCATCTTTAAGGATTTCCAGCATAATGTCCAAATAGTGAATCTTCATAGTTGCAAGTGTCACTTGTTAATAATGCATTGTGAAACATCAATTCGAGCTAACCTTCTTTTCAACTAGCAACCACAATCCATTGACTCTCAGCGATAGTTAACCGCACTGCACCCTAAAGAAAAATACCTCTCCCCGTCGTTTCTGAATGGGATTAAATCATACTGATTAGGGTCCAGGCCTAAATTTCCTTGGCACTGAAGCTCCTCTGTGCAAAAGCACAGGGAAATATTTAATATTTTCCACAAGCAAATAAAAACCCCTTTATTTCAAATCGAGGCATTCAGATCAGCAGCTATAAATTTTGGAGAAAAGCAGGTAGCCTCCAGTTTCTTAATGTAGAATTTCAAACCTGGATGTAGATTGGTGCAGCTGGCCATCGGATTGGGCTGACAATGTCCCAAGATTGTCCAGGCCTGGTAAACAGGGATGTCTTGAACCCTTTAGGAATTAAATGTTGCTAACCAGTGTACTACTGTGATCACCTAGAACATAAATCACAGCAGATTTTCTAAAGTATTGATTGTTACTTCTTCCCCCCCCCCCCCACATTTGTTTATCAGCTTTTGGAGATGGAGGAAAAGACTTCATGACAAGTTGTAAGCAGGAGGTCATATGATGAAACTTTCAGGAATGCTGTCAAACCCCTGGCATCCAGTCCCAATGGGGATGGGGGTTGGAAGATAAGTGAATGTACTAGTTGCTGGAGATTGCATGTTGCGTGATTTACGAACCAACAGTTGCCAATTTTAAACTTCTGTATTTTTCGCCTTTTTTTTGCCAGTTACTCGAAGCTGCCAGTTGCTTGAATTTCAAATAACAGGGGCTTTACTGTTTACAACAGCAGACATTGCAACTCTGGATAAACTCTCACAGAAAAATTAACATGCAGTTCAATTAAAAAGTGTTCACAAACTCATCAAGCGTCTGACGAGTGTATTTTTAATGAACTCATGGATTTATGACAAATGATTTCAAGCTACATTCATTGCCAATGTCAATGCACTGCTGACTCAAGGGGACAAGATGAGCACAAAAGTCTGGCACTTTGAACAAGGAAAACCAAGATTTGTCCTGATGAAACAGGTCATTATTGATAATTCACATCTTCACATTCATCATATGAAAACCAAATAGTTGCACTACACATACAAGTGTACCACAAAGCAATGCCTCAAATCAGGTGCTACTTTCTCAGAGGTCTCTGGAAATTTCCAATTGCACAGATAATCCATTAACAGACGTGCAAGTTAGAAATCGAACCTCACTCGATTATCAACAGCTAGTTTAAATGAATTTGGAAGCTGAGAGAGGGTCTTCAGACTTTCATATTTCCCTTGAAAGAGTTGTATTGTCCTTGAACATTAGGCTTTGGCTGCTAAGCACAGAGCTCCTCAAATTTGGGCAGACAGAGACGTACCAGTTCCAAAGATAAACCAATTTCCACCTACATCAATTGGCATACCTTGGATTGGCCAGTCAGCATGAGTGCAAGGAACTAGAGTGTACATTTTGAGATCTCACATGGTCCAGAAAAAACGTCATATTTTTTAAATGTTTTCATTAAAATAACCCAAGATCATTTGTACCTATGCCATAAGTGCTCTGTGATTGGCAAAGGATTCCTTAAGGTGGTATGTGAGTGGGAAGGGAAGGTTGAGAACCACTACTCTTGACCCAATTGTTACTGAAATATTTTGCTTGAGAAAAATTGTCATTGGCCCATTTCCTTTGTAGTTCTGAAACTGTACACATAACAAGTCAATGAGGTATGATTAAAACAGTCGTTTTCAAACTTTTTCTTTTCACTCACGTTCCACCTTAAGCAATCCTTTACTAATCACAGAGCACCTAAGGCATAGGGAATACTTAAGGTGGAATGTGAATTTAGGGGTGTAGTTTGAAAGCACTGGTTTAGAGATACAGCACAGTAACAGGCCCTTCCAGCTCACAAGCCCATGCTACCCTAATAAGTCTTTGGAGTGTGGGAGGACACTGGAATACATGGAAAAACCCATGCAAACATAAAGAGAATGTGCAAACCCCTTACAGACAGCAGTGAATTTGAACCTGAGTTGTTGGTGTTATAATGGAATTGTGCTAACCTTGTAGTCCCAGTTTTTCTTTGAGGTGGTTCCATCGAATTACTCAGTTGATAGAGCCTTAGGATCTATCTGTGCAGCACTGCTTCAGTAATCTACAATTTTATGAAGCTGGAAATTATTTGATAAGAAGAATTTCTCCATGTAAGTCTCTAGAAAGGAGTTCAAATCGAGATGCATACAATCAGTTGAAGCAAGACAAACAAAACAAATACTCCCAGATCACCCTTGGCCAAGCAATTCAATTGCCTCAAACACAGGACAAATTGACCTAACCTTGACCAATGCATTTAAATCTGTACTAGTGGCACCACACCTCTAGGGGAACAAATACAAACTGCTGAATGGCCTAAGGCAGGGCTTCAACCAGAAATGTCAACTGTTCCTTTCCCTCCATGGATGCTGCCTGACAGGTAGGAATTCTTGCAGCAGTGTGTCTTTTGTTCTAGATTCCAAAATCTGCAGTCTCTTGTGGCACCACCAGGCAATGCAGCCAACATGCATCCAAAGAGGGGAAAAAAATTTGGTTGATGCTCCCTCCTGCAACAGGCTGCCCTCCGATTCCCTTTGTCCTAGTACTCAGAACACGGGCTACTTGGGAAATACAATATTTTGGGTGTTGTATCAATACCCTTTGGCGAAAATTGTGCTCCTTGTGAGATTGTTACAAATACAGACTCAAGTTGACTCCTAGAAAGAACCTGATGGGGGAAAATGCAGCAGGTCAGAACGAATGCAGAATCTTGATCCAAAATATAAATGTCCCTCCTCAGATGCTGCTCAACCTGTGAAAAAATGACCAGTGTGATTTCCAGGTGAAAATCCGATGTAACATCATTAATTAAGTTAGTTATCTACTCCAGATTGGAGGGGAGTGGGGGGGGGAGCAGATGAGTTTAAAAGCACTTTGCACATATCAGTTAGACCAAAATATGTAGAGAGTCAAAGTAGCTTGGTTTTGCAAGAAGGGGCAAGTTTAAATGATTAAGAGTCTATCTTAATGCAATATGACTATAGATGAAGAGAGAAATAGAACAGAATGACCATAGGAACAACAATGTAATAGTTGATGCTGCTTTGGCAGATAATGTGAAGGTAAACCCAAAAGGTTTCTACATGTATGTTAAGAGTAAGGGACATAACTGGTCAATCACGGTGGTCATCGATGTGTGGAGCCTACGAGATGGGGGGAAAATCTTAAAGATTTTTTTTGCATCAGTATTTACACAGGGAATTGGCGTAGTGTATAAGGAAGGAAGGGAACCAAGCAGTCGTGTCATGGAACTATAGAGATTAAAGAGGAGGAGGTGCTTGCTGTCTTAACAGCAAATAAAGGTAGATAAATCCCCTGGGCCTGACGTGATATTCCCTCGGACCTTGAGGTAGAATTGCAGGGGTCCTGGCAGAAATATTTAAAATATCTCAATCCACAGGTGAGGTGTTGGAGGATTGGAGGGTTCCTCATGTTGTTCCATTGTTTAAAAAAGGCTTCAAAAGTAAACCAGGCAATTACAGGATTATGAGCCTGATGTCAGTAGTAGGTAAATATTTGGAGGGTGTTCTGAGAGATCAAATATAAAAGTATTTGGACAGCCAAGGGCTGATTAAGGATAGTGAGCATGACTTTGTGCGTGATAGGTTGTGTTTTTAAAAAATCTTGAGTTTTGAGATTACCAAGAAAGCTGATGAAGGAAAGGCTGTGAATGTTGTCTATGTGGATTTTAGTAAGGCCTTTGACAAGTTCTCACACGGGAGGCTAGTTCAGAAAGTTTAGACCCCAAGTATCTATGGAGAGGTTGCAAATTGGCTGAATGATAGTGGAAAATTGCTTCTCAGACTGGAGGCCTGTGATTAGCAATGTGCTTCAAGGACCATTGTTGTTTGTTGTCTATATCAATGATCTGCATGCTTATGTTGTAAATTGGATCAGCAAGTTTAGTGAATAAACTAAGATTGGAGGCATTGTGGACAGTGAGGAAGGCTTTCAAAGTTTGCAGTGGGATCTGGACCAACTGGCAAAAATGGGCCAGAAAATGGTTGATGGAATTTAATGCAGACAAGTGTGAGATGCTTCATTTTGGAAGGTAGAACATAGATAGTAAATGGCATAGCACTGAGGAGTGTGGAGGAACAACAGGATCTGGGAATTCATTTTCATAATTCCATGAAAGTGGCGTCACAGGTAGTCAAGGTTATGAAAAAAGGCATCTTGGCCTTCATAAATCAAGGTACTGAGTACAGGAGTTGGGATGTTATGGTAGGGTTGTATAAGACATTGGTGAAGCCAAATTTGGAGTATTGTGTGCAATTCTGAAGGATATCAGTAAGTTTGAAATAGTGCAGAGAAGATTTACTAGGATGTTGCCGTGTCTTCAGCAGTCAAGTTACAAGGAAAGATTAAACAAGTTAGGACTTTATTCCTTGGACTGTAGAAGAATGAGAGGAGATTTGATAGAGGTTTACAAAATTATGAGGGGTATAGACAGATTAAATGTGAGTAGGCTTTTTACATTTAGATTAGGAGAGATAAATACAAGAGGATATGGCTTTAGGGTGAAAGGTGGAACAAGTTGCCATCTGATGTGGTAAATGTAGTTTTAAAAATAGACTGGATCGATACATGGATGGGAGTGGTCAGGAGGGTTATGGAATGGATGCAGGTCAGTGGGCGAGCATTATGTTTTTTGGCAAAGACGAGAAGGGCTGAATGGCTTGTTCTCTGTGCTGTAATGTTCTATGGTTCTAAATTTATAGATATAGGGATTACAAAAAGCAAGATCATGGGAAAAAGCACCTTGAGAACAGATGCACAAGCCACATTGTGCAGGACATGAAGAGAGAGGATTTGGAAGGCGTTGAGCATAAAGGGTGGGTGGCTTGCCAACAAAGCTTTGGAGTACAGTATAATCAGAATATTGCAACATCAGAAGAGGTGCTATGCCAGTTTTCCTCCAAATCTTCTTGCATAATTCCTGGGGATATTTGGTTGGATAATGTGTCAAAGGTTTATGCTGCATCTGAGCTATGCTTCATCAGCGGATGGGAAAATGTAGCTGGTCATTTACACCATCTATAAACCATGTTGTATTTCCCTAATACCCAAGGTGTGTGAGGATAGCGTAGAGTTTATTCACAATAGGGTGTATACATGTGTGATCGCAACGAATCATGAATAAACCTGTACAACTGCAAAGCTAAACAGAATCTGCTGCAGGAACTCAGCGAAGCAAGCAACATCAGTGGGTCAAAAAGAATGGTCAACGTTTCAAGCCAAAACTTGATTAAGCTTGATAGGAATTTGTTGTTCAAAACGTTGACCATTATTTCTCTGCTGCTTGATCCTCTGAGTTCCCCCAGCTTCCTCAGCTTCAGATTCCAGCATCTGCCATCTCCTGTGTAGAATTGCAAAGTTTTATTGCTGATTTTGGACGCCAAGGCAAGAGACAAGGGGGATTCAAACCATCTGCTAACATTTCAGCAAAGCCACATATCAGATCAGCGCTGAAGTCCAGAACTGTTGTCCATGCATATTCCAAAACATCATTTGATGGAAAACAAACAATGATTTTTTTGATGATAAACAGCTGACTATGCAATCTATCGCAATGGCTGCAGAGGGATTTACAGTCACTTCCAGCTATCAGACAAATTTGGGGATGGGAGAGAAGACCTAAAAATAAGGGCTTTGATATTTAACTGGAGGAAAGTAGACATTGTAAGGAAGTCTCAGAGAGCAACAGTGAAATGCAGAGGTTATAATGGCATCAATTGGCCAATTTCTGGGCAAGCAGCCACACTCGCGAGCAAGATAAGAATCTAGTCTTGATTTGAAATTAACTTGGAGACAAATGTGTGATCATTGAAAGAGATTCCACGGCTGAACAGTAGGTCAACATGGACAACGGAGCCACTCTTCCAGGAGACAGTGAAGGTCCACGGATAGGAAGAGATGCGCGGCTGTGTGTGGTAGTGGCGGCACAAACAAGAGGGAGCAGGTGGATCGGGAACAATAGGGTTCTGAAGGGTCTCAGTAGCACAAGCTGCAATGAGAGGAAAAGAACCGTCAACAGCTCAGACCAGAAGCCTTTATTGAGATTGAAGTGTGACTGTGTGGTGACAAGGAAAGTAACCCAAAGAGATACAAACCTGTTGAATTTGATGATACACTTGTGGTTTAAGGAGTAGGATAGTTAGTTTGTTAAAATTAATATCCTGATGAATACAATTAAAATCCATTTTGTACAGGTTTAAAAAAAAACTAAACACCCAGCCACCATAGTATGGCTCTTCACAGAATCTTCTTCTTTGGCTTGGCTTCGCGGACGAAGATTTATGGAGGGGGTAAATGTCCACGTCAGCTGCAGGCTCGTTTGTGGCTGACAAGTCCAATGCGGGACAGGATAAAGTCACAGAATAAAGTCACAGCAAACTTGGCTCCATCAGGACAATGCCAGAACCAAGAACTGCAATTCCAATCACATACCCTGCCCTTACCCTACATTATCCTCTCTCAAGTATCTTCCAGATCACTAAGGAATCTCTGATTGATTGTTTCAAGCACCTTTACAAGCAGTTAACTCTGGGCATGTCTGAGCATCACTACCCCCTCTCCAAAAGGTTAAATCTCCACCCTTTTAAAACTTCAACCCTCGACTAGCGAGAAGGACTTCTCTGGATTTTTACTCTGCCTGAGTCAACTGCAATCTTGTACATCCCTTTTAAATCTGCACTTAAAGTGTGTTTGCTCCAAGGCAAAAAAAACCCCAGTTCGTCCATGAAATCATTCACAAAATCTCTTCTGCATTGCACAGCTCCCAGCTATCCTAAAGTTACCTGGCCAGAATTGAACAGCCAGTTGTGCAGGTCAGACTGGTTTAATGCAATGTTTCCCTTGCGTTAGTATTCTGGAATTTCCTGGCCTTTCTTTACGAATCCCTGGATCTTTTTTGCTTTAACTCTCTTCAGCATGCCTGCCCACTTCCACAATCCATGTACAAACATGCCCAGGACCTCTATTCCTGCACTTATGTGGAACCAAACTATTCAAGCCATCTTCAGTTATTCTTTCTGTGAGAATAGATCATTGCACTCTCGCCAGACACTTGCCGGCACATTCACTTCAGTCTCACAGGAGACTGCAGATGCTGGAATCTGCAGAGGGAGAGCAGTGAGAAAGGGACTTGCAGAACTCATGCTGAGGACTTCTTCAAAGTTTACTCCGGCTCTGTGAAGAGACTTCAGAAGTAAACTGGAGTCCTGATGAAGGCTTCTGGCCCAGCTTGTCAACAACTCCTTTCCCTCCCACTGATGCTCCTACAGCAGGTTGTTCTGCTAACTGGCCTTTTGTGGTATTTCTTTTTTTATATATAAATCAAACACCTCTGAAAATCCATGTGGACAACATCGACTGCATTTCCTTCTGTTACCTCATCAAAAATTTAGAGTCAATCACGATTTGCCTTTATCAATTCTGAACTGGTTTTCCTATATTGAACTCATTTAAGACAATAACTATCAATGGTGATTTAATGAACTACATTGAAAACAGGACAAGATTTGGTGCCAAAGCTCATGTTCTAGTTTCATAACCCTTCTGGAAGGGATTGAACATTTTGTGGTGAACATAAATGGGAAATTTCAACCATGTCGAATCAATGCAAGAGGAATTTTGTATCAAGGCTGGCTAAACAGAATCCAGCACAATCTATACCTTCAAGGTGTACAACTTCTCCACATCAGATGGTGCAAGAATCTGATACTGGATATTCCAGCGTATTCTCCCCATCTTCAGCAGTTGACTCCCAACTGTTAAACATCTGAAAACAGGAAACAGCACAATTCTTTTGCCGTTCCAAGCAGCTCCCACAGTACACCACAAAAGAAAATGAGACCTTCCGGGGTGGGGGACACATTCAATAAGCGCCTTCATTGACAGAAGGAGTTAATATTTAAAAAAATAAATCAGAAAATCTAACAAAGAAATATGGGGAGAAGATGCACAGAAAGTACCACCTTGTGACAGCGATGCAAACATTCATTCCTCCAATGCAATCTCTTTTCAGTGGAAGAAGATAATGCATCAACACACTAGCTTGCCCATTCGTGGATAATCAGTTCTGCAACTCGAAGATCATCAAGTCAGACCATCTTCCGTTTTGCATCAGAGCACAGAACCTTTCCCTTGCTGCATTAAATAAACCTTGGAGAATATACTGAACCAGTCTCACCACCAAATAATATTTCTGTGAGATGGGAAGAAAATAAATTATCCAGAGACATCTGTGACATCATGTAATGACCTAGGCAAAAGAATGACGAAATTCAGAAATACTGCATTTATTGAGCTTGATGCGTTTGGAACTTCTGAAGCTCAACTACTTTGGTATTCGCTCCAACACTAAAAGATGGATTTCCAGTTTCTCACCAAAACTTCTCTTGCAGGTGTGCGTGAATGGAAAAAGCACTGAATGGCATCCGGTGTTAAGTGGTACACCCCAGGGCACAGTGTTAGGCCCACATTTGTTTTACTCCACATCAACGACATTCACGGAAAAGTTACAAGCAACACTAGACTATTCGCGGACGATTGTTTGGTATAGCGTCCAATTAAGTCAGCTGATGACCAGGATACTCTCCAAAAAGATCTTGATAGCATGGTAGAATGGTCACAAAAATGGGGCATGAAGTTCACTCCTTCCAAATGCAAAACCATGCTTGTCACCAGGAAGAGAAAATCAAGCAAAACATCATACAAAATCCTGGGTGTCACCCTTGATGAAACCAAACAGACCAAATACCTTGGCATCAACATCCAGAACGACCTGGGTTGGAATGATCAGATGCATCATACAACATTGAAGGCAACAGGAGTCCAAAATTTTCTGAGACACAGTTTCCATCATTGTTCAACTTCTGTCAAGGAGAAGTTGTACTTCACCCTCGTCAGACCACATTGGGAATATGTAGTAGCTGCGTGGGACCCAGACACAAACAAAAACACTACTCATCCTATGAGTCCCAAGACAGGCAGGCTGATTTGTCACAAATATATATGGAAGCAAGTGTTACAAAGTGCTTGGATTCATTAAAGTGGAGCTCTGACCAAGACAGATGGGAAGCACACCACCTGACCTGTTTTTACAAAATGCTAAACTGCCAGCTCAATATAGATGACTAATCCTACACCGAACCCAAGCCTGCTGGAAGCAGACGAGGGCAGGCAACCCAATTTGTATTATCATCTTCAAAGACAGACATGTACAGCAATTAATTCTTCCCCCATACAATTAAAACACAGAATAATCTTCACCCTACCACACTCACACAACAGACCCAGGTAAATTTAAGGCAACCCTTCTTCAAAGATCTCCTCAAGCACACCCTCCTCCAACTCCAGTTTAAATTCCATACAGATATTTTGGAGGATCAAGAACCAAGTTGCGGTTGGGGGGGGGGGGGTAATGGGATGGAGGTGTTAATGCGGCTGAGGAATAGAAGTTCAAGTCATGGTGATTATTATTCAACTGCTTCAACTAATTTCACTTTCAAACAAAAATATTTGTATTTTTCCCCAAAATTGTCACTACCATTTAAAGATTACAGCAAATGTGACTTTTAATGTGTGTTTGTTGTGATTCAATTCACCCAACGGTTCTCAACCTTTTCCTTTCCACTCACATACCACTTTAAGTAATCCTTATGCCATAGATGCTCTGTGGTTAGTAAGGGTTGCTCAAGGGGATATGTGAGTGGAGAGAAAAAGATTAATTGTCCCTAATTGACTCGTTATGTGCACAGTTTCAAAACTCCAAAGGAAATGGGCCAATGACAATATTTCTCAAGTAAAATATTTCAGTAACATTTGGGTCTGGATCAACCTTCCCTTCAACATACCACTTTAATCCCTTACTAATCACAGAGCACCAATGGCATAGGGATTACTTAACGTGGGATGTGAGTGGAAAAAGGTTGAGAACCAATGAATTATAAAACAAAATGTAAAGTTACCCCATCAGGAGATAATGAGAGTGTGTCACTAACCCAGATCATAGCACATTCTCTTTGGGATCAGATTCTACATTCATCCACAGGAATGCAGAGATTTGCCCCCTCCCCCTCAAAAAAATGCATCAACACAGAACCAAGACTGTCCAGCTCTGTGTTCCAAATTCCACCAAGCTCCAGAGTCACAATGAAAAGTAGGAATCAACACTCCAGTGTTATTTTACCAGTAGATGTTAGTTCACAAGAACAGAATGTTTCTAAACACCAATAACATTTTTTTTTCCCCTGGGACAAAGTAGTTGACATTGCCAGGAAAAGAATAGTTTTGCAATGCAGTCAATCACATGAGATCTCATCAGGACAACTGCTTCGAGGGCAAAGAAAGACTGAGAAACTCAAATGCCCTGGCACATTTGTGGTTTACAGCAGCCATTCTCAACAGGGGCCATTCACCACCCAACCCCCCCTCTACCAGGGGCTACAGCATTTTTCTTTTTGGGGGAGGATGGGCACGGACTACTTTTTTTTTCATGTAGTCGGTAAGAGAGAAGTACGGAAGAAACCAACTAAACTTGACTGCTTAACATGGAAAACTTTGAGCAGAATCCCAAGGTGGCCATAAACGAAAGGTTGAGAATGGCTGGTTTCGAGGGGTGTCAGCTACATCAGAAAGTACTCCTTTTGTAGTGGAGTGTTGGCCTTGATCCAAAATACGTGGTTTCAAGTCATTTTCAACTGAACCAATAAAACTGTGTACAGAATGCTTTGCTGCCACTTCAATGTCCTCTGCAGGTTC
This sequence comes from Narcine bancroftii, assembly GCF_036971445.1. Classification (NCBI taxonomy): domain Eukaryota; kingdom Metazoa; phylum Chordata; class Chondrichthyes; order Torpediniformes; family Narcinidae; genus Narcine; species Narcine bancroftii. The sequence goes on along the minus strand of NC_091476.1, from coordinate 91,142,491 downwards.
TGAATCCACTGAACATATGTTGATGTCATGTGAGAAATATCACTGTGTGCACAAAGCCTTTGGACACCACAGACCTCAAACATGGAAACAGTTCTTAATCAGAGAGTTGGCGTGTTCCTCAGTATTTGTTATATACTACCACTGTACTGAAGGGTGTCCGTCTTCCTCCATCTCAGTGACTTCTTTAACTTTCCATCTTTAGTGATCACCCTAATGAACCAAAGCGAGAACGTTTGCAGAATTTGTCTGGCACGCTCAGACCTCAATTCTTGCCATGTTATCCTGTAGCCCTATCGATCAACCACATTAGACTGAGAGTTGTGATTAATAAGCTCTAATCACCTTAAGACATCAATACATCTCACATGTTGCTGGCCCGGTTCCAAGGCAGGTACTGAGGGAGGAGTTTGGGTGTAACAGCCTTTATGGGGATTTCTGGGAGGGAGGAGTCACAGGTTCAGGGGGCGGGCCAGCTCATAGAGTATAGTGGTTGCACCACAGATCCGCTCTCCAACTTTTTTTTCTGTAGAATGGCACAGACGAATAATTCAAGGTCCTATAGTACACCTTGGATTTGTGATGTGTAGAATATTAAACGTCTTGCTGAACAGAAGATTCAACGGGTCCAAGCCCCAAACAATAACCCTGCAGCCATGCACTGAGATGACCAAACCATGGGGAATCTCAAACCAGAGGGCATAGCTTTAAGGTCCAAGAGGAAAGATTTAAAAAGGACCAGAGAGACACCAAAGGTGGTGAGTGTATGTGAAATGAGCTGACAGAGGAAATGGTAGAGGCAAGCACAACTGTAACACAGAAAACAGATTTAGACAGGGGCATGGAGAGGAGGAGGTTCAAGGGATATAGGCTACACATAGGCATGTGAGACGAGCTTGGTCAAGTTGGCCCAAAGGGCAGCGCTTCTGTGCTCTAGAACCCTTGAAAACTTTGGCAGGTAAATTATGTAAATTTATTCCAAAAATAGCTGAACTCCCAATCTGGCATCAGGTTAGAATACACAATTCCTAAGGGAGAAAACCTACTATCAGACCTATAAATGTTGGAAATAAAAGCCCATGTATACAAAGATCTGTAAGGAAGGAGGAAAGATGGTGGTGGACACACTGAGAGCAAGAAGTAGAGGCACAGCAATCCCACACAGACCATTTGCCCAGTCCGACCACCACCAGCTCCGTACAGGCTTTAAACGGCCTGAAAAATGTTAAGACCACAAGGTCTGCGCCCAAGATAGCGGTGTCTACGATCGGTAGCAGCCACGAGGGCTTGTAGATTCCAGGGAAGTGGAGGATTGTTGGCACAGGGCACCAGAAAACAGGGAGAACACCCCCCCCCCCCCCACCCCCAACCCAGGAGAAGCAATGGATTCAACCCACAGTACAATGACAATGGCTGCAGACCAGTGATGGAGTTCTGGAATTGAAGAAACACAGACTCAAGGTGGAAAGTTGGAGACTGGTTGCGAGAGGGTGCTGACGAGTCCTAATCACTTCAGAGGTTCAGATCTGGAGCTTGGGCTGCTGACGGTTTGGACTGGACTGTGTGGCTACATAAGCACTGGAGGCAAATCCATGGACACTCGGTGACTCTGGGTGGACTCTCTTTTGCTTCTCTTTCTCTGATTGTCAGAGGTGCTTCAGGCCATTTCTGCCAATGGCAGATCTGTCTGCCTCACAGCAGGCAAAAGCAAATTTCATCTAACATTGTACTGTTTATTGCACGTCAATAAATTGAAACTTGAAACTATCAAATTTGACACATCCAGTAATCTCCACACAAGCTTGACATTTCACTAATGTTTGAAGGCACTGGTATTGCCCAAATAACTCACAATAAAACAGAACGTACAAGAAACAATGTGCATTTCCATAATTACTTACAGAAGCTCAAGATTGCCCATAGCCACTGACACAAGTTGAAAGTGCAATCTGCTCTAATGCATGAAATTTGACAAAATTTGCAAATCAAAAATCTCAATCTGACAAAATAATCCATTTAAATGAGGATGGTTGAGGGGTACATGACGACCAGGTCACTGTGGACATTGCTATTCTTTAAAATGAAGTGCCATGAGACCTCATACATCCATCATGCCTGATTTAATACACGGCCACCAACAGCCCTGACAACTCTGGCAAACTCCCAGTGGCAGAGTAGTGTTTTTTAAAAAAGAAAACTCAATAGAAATGATTGAGAAGCTGCATGTGATCCATTTTAAAATTGGGGCTCATTTTATTCAGTATTCTTTAGATCCCCCACCACAGCACATACCATTTTATGGCCAATCAGAGCAGACAGTGAGTTCATTTCCACCTCACTGAAAAAACTCTTTTAATTTATGTGGTACCATATTTGCATACAAGGCATTTTGTTAGGTGAAGTGGGTTAGTGATTATACTTTCATCTCTGGAATCAGTGCAGAATTCAGCTCGAGTTGATCAGATGAAAGACTTCTCCCCTTAAAAAGTTTAATTAATCGCAAGCCAGCTACTGGTCTACAGGGCAAAGCTAAATGCTTTATAATTTGAAGTGTGTGATCACACGCCGATAAGCAACAAAGATGAGTATTGTAAAAAGTAGAAAGAAAACATGAGTATTACAAGGCCCTCTATCAAAGCCAAATTTATGTGGGTCAGCCACATAAAGCTTTATACAAACAGCAGTGGTTCTCAACCTTTTTCTTTCACTTTAAGTAATCCCTATGCCATAGGTGCTCTGTGATTAGTAAGGGATTGCTTAAGATGGGACGTGGGTGGAAAGAGAAAGTTAATTGATTACTTAAAGTGGTATGTGAGTGGAAAGAAAAAGGTTGAGAACCTCTGTAATACAGACAATTCTGTATCTGAACTGGAAACAACATTGAAGCTTTAGTCTTGAACAACTTGTTCTGCCCCCGAATCTGTTCATACTCAATGGGGTAAGTGCAGAGAGAGATGTGCTCTCCTGTTAGTTTAGACTAAGATTATTATTTCAAATTGTTTGACAAGATAGAGCAGGATAAATACTGGCGATATCTTGGATTCTCCCTTTAATAAAGAAAGCAAAAAAATTTTTTTTCCCCCAACTAACTATGGCAGCTCAACAAAGATAAAACAGAATGAATTTAAAAAGTCCAAAAGTCAATCTGCATAAAGTTGCAAAAGCAAAGAACTCTTGAGAAATCATTCGATGTAGTGATGGGCAAAGAAACTGTGGGATCTCAAACATTTACTCCATCTGAGGGCTGATGGACCACGCAACAAATCAGCAGAAAGTACAGGCCAGTTTCAAAGTGCAAAATACTTTTGCCGACCAAGTACATAATGAGGCAAAAACAAAAATTGTATTCAATATTCCGAACGCCAATCCATCCCAAAAGGCAAACTCAACTTCTGCTCCACAATCACTTGCCTTTATTCAGCTATAGGTTATACATGCATTGTACTCCTGAAAACTGACCATCCTTTCTCAAGAAATCACACACACCAGAAACTCTGTGGTCGCTGTGCTGTGCAGCACACAAAAGATAAAAAACACACAGAAGCTGTGAGTAAGTTGGACTAACCAACTGGCTTTACTGGAACTCTCCGAGACCTTATCAGCACAACCCACATGATTCTTTTCAGCCCCTCCCACCGGGAACATTGTGATGTCAGCCCAGTGCGAACCTGCACCTCCATGACCCAGTTTCACTTGCAGAGCAGTGCAGCCCGCTACATGACCACCAACAACCCCCCACAAGAGCCAGTGCTCAGAGGTGCCAAGAACAATTTGTATGATTGGGAGGCCAACCTCTCTGCCTTGGGGAAGGAACAGTTACTGGTTGGTCGAGGTCAAGGTGTACCAGTTTGAGGCGGTTGACCGTAAACATTTCCTGCCTACTCCCAATGTCCAAAAAGCATGTATTCCCGTCGTGTCATAACACTTTGTATGTGTTAGTAGCACCACAGGTGTCCTCCTGGCCGCAAGCCACTGGTACCAACTCTCCTGGAATAGTCAACAGGGCCCCATAGACGAGCTCAGCAGAGGATGTGGCTAAATCCTTCTTCAGCACTGTGCAGATGCTAAGGAGCACCAAAGGCAGCTCGTCCATCCAATCCGTGCCTCAGAGCCGCCCCATGAGGGCCATCTTCAAATGCTGATGAAACCTTTCCACCAGGCTGTTGTGTGATGTAACTTGGTCCCTGGGAGCTGTGCCAGCACTGCCTATAGGCCGGACTTGAATTGTGCCCCCTTGTCTGACGTGATACTGGAGGGAGGCCAAAATGGGCTATCCAGTAGACAATGAGGGTTCTGGCACAGGATGTTGTGGAAGTGTCTGAGAGTGGAACAGCTTCCGGCCATCTAGTTAACCTGACTACCATCGTGAAGAGGTATGTGGCACCTCTGGAAACGGCAGTAGCCCGACAATGTCCATATGGATGGTCAAATAGTCGGCAGGAAAGACTAAAGAGAAGCTTTCACATCCCTCTGAACCTTGTACGTCTGACAGTGCAGGCAAGTTCTGGCCCGGTGGCCGACCAGTTTATGCAGGCCATGCCACGTGAATCTATCTGCGACCAGATGAGTGGTCGGCCAGATGGATGGTGGGCCAACCCATGCAGCATGTCAAAGACGCAACGCCGATGAGCCTAGGTCGACCGGTGACATGTCACAGAGAAATGTGGCTTTGGATGGCCCAAAATGCACATCTTCCAGCTGTAGCCCTGAGAGTGCAGTGCAGTAGGATGGTATCTCGCTGTCCTGCCACTGGGCCGCTGCAAGCGTCGTATAGTCAATTCCATGAAACAGTGAGAGCACAGAAAAGATGGACGAATGGGACAGATCATCAGCCACGAGGTTATTCTTGCCAAAATTGTGCTCAATAGCCATCGTGTAAGAGAGGTGACGCTGCTGCTTTGCTGACCACAGGTCCGACTCCTTGGTGAAGGCAAATGTGAGGGGCTTGTGATCGGTGAAAATTGTGATATCCCATCCTTTGGAGAAATAGCAGAAATTACCTATGCTAGGTAGAAGGCTAGCAACTCCCTGTCAAACACACTACACTTCTACTCCGAGGATTGCAGGTGTCTGCTGAAGAAAGCGAACAGTCTCCAATGTCAATCAATCAGCTGCTCCAAGATGCCGGCAATGGCCGTGTTGCATGCGTCATCTGTGAGGGCAGTGGGCACATCAACGCGCGGATGCACGAGAAGGGTGGCGTTGGCCAGAGTGTCTTTGGCCTGGTCGGAAGTTGCCATAGACTCCATGTTTCAGCTGAGTCCTTTGGTCTGACCAGACAGAGCTTGAAAATATTATCCTGGAAGATGACAGCAGGAAATGATTGTAAAAGTTGACCATCCCAACGAACTCTTGCAAACCTTTGACCGTAGTTGCTTGGAAAACTTACAAATGGCCTCAACCTTTCATAGAAGAGGGACTGCACCTTTTTAATCGATGCAGTGCCCAATGAAATCGATGGGTGTCAGGCCGAACTGATTTTTCGCTGGGTTAATGACTAGGCCGTAATTGTTCTGGCACTGGCAGAGCAGACTCAGGTGTGTTAGGTGCTGCTGTCACGAACGACTCGCAATGAGGATGTCATCTAGATAGATAAACACAAAATCCTGACTGCACCCCACCAAGTCTATGAGTCTCTGGAAAGGCTGCACTGCATTTTTGAGGCCAAATGGCTTGCAGCAGAACTTGAAAAAGTCGAACAGAATGATGAGGGACGTCGCTGGGGTGCATGGGGTTCTGGTGGTACTCCTGGAGTAGATCTATTTTTGAGAAGATCCTCGCTCCATGTAGAATGGCCGTGAAGTCCTGGATGTGGGGAACTGTGTACTGGTCAGCTATCGTGCTATCACTGAGCCGATGGTAATTCCCACAAAGTCTCCATCCCTCAGAAGACTTCGGCACCATGTGTAGATGAGAGGCTCATGGACTGTTCAAGCACCAAATGATTCCCATCTCCTTCATCTTTCTGAATTCTTCCTTGGCGAGCCAGCTTATCGAGAGGAAGCCTAGATACCTAAGCGTGTAGCAGTGGTCTCTACGTGAGGATATGGGGCTGGACGCTACTTTTCAGAACCGCACTGGAGAACTGTGTCATTATAATGGCCAGGAATCCTGCCAGGATTCTGACAAACTCATTGCCCAATAAGGTTACCGAGTTGAGGTGGGGGAGGAGTGGGAACTTGGCTTCTCGAAAGGTGGGTGGGGTGGGAACTTGGCTTCTCGAAAAGTTGGGGGGGGGGGTGGGATCCTGGCTTCTCAAAAGGTGAAGGACTGGAAGGTCCTGGAATTAAACAGACAGTGCCCTTTCAGGTCTACCAGGAGGCAGTAGGCTTGAAGGAAGTCTGCACCCAGTAGGGCCTTAGACGCGTCAGCCAAAGTGAAGGTCCGGGTAAAACGGCAGGAGTCGAACTCGAGTGGGATGGTCCGCACCCTGTACGTGCGCATGCTGGTATCGTTGGGACCCTCCTGACTTCCTGGCGCAGGGTCTCAGTTCGAGGGGGGCACGACGCTGAAATCCGCCCATGTCCACGAGGAAGCGCCACCCCGAGTGCCGGTTGCTTAGATAAAGGAGGTTGTCTTGGACGTCAATGGCAGCAAGGTGGACAGCAGCGGTGGGCTTCAGAACCACATTTCTGATGTTAGCAACACCACCGCTCCAAGTTTGAGTCTCCACGTGCTGCGGCTGTCACCGGCCTCCTCGGTGGAGTGGGAGAGAGACGCTGGGGATGACACAGCAACTAGGTTAATGGATGCCCCGTCATATTGCTTGGTGTGCCACAGAACATCCACATGGGCTGCTAATTTGCATGGGTCGCTGAAGTCACCGTCAGCGAGTAGGCAGATGTTTTCCGGCATCTGTTCGAGAAATATCTGTTCGAACAGTACGCAGAGCCCGTGTCCATCCATTAACGCCAGCATATCATTCATAAGGGCAGACCATGTGCGGTTGCCCAGGCCATCCATGTGGAGCAGCTGTGCCACTCGTTCACAGCGGGAAAGGCAGAAGGTGCAGATAAGGGTGCGTTAATTGCCACATACCTCCTGGCAGCTGGTACAAGAAGTCGATGTTTCATCCAGCCGTCTCCTGGTCAAGCGAACTGACCACGTAGTAACATCTGGTGGAGTCTGCAATGATCTGCCTGACCTAAAACTGGGCCTCAGCCTGTTCAAACCAGACTAGTGGCTGTGAGGTCCAAAAGGTCGGCAGCTTCAGCGAGACTGCATTCTGTGTGCTCGTGTTGTTCATCGTGGGGTTCAAAATGCTGTTTTGGAACATCAGTGTCACCACTGTGGTTGGTGGGTTATGCAGCGAATTAAAGAAAAAAACCACACAGAGGCTGTGAGTGAGTTGAATCAACCAACTGACTTTACTGGAGCTCCCCGTGAGCTTATCAGCACCACCCCCATAATCATTTGCGGCCTCCTCCCCGGACCATCGTGACGTCCGCCCAGTCCGAGCCTGCACCTCCGTCACCTGGTTCATTCCGCTACAACTCTATAATTTCATTGAATATTTACCCAAAATTAAACTAATGGAATGAATACAGAATTCGTTCATTAATGAAGACCATAAAACATGAGTATGAAAAATTCCCATCTGAAAAGATGCTTCACAAGAGGTATCAACAAATTTATGCAAAGTCCATTTTTGTAAGTAACACAAGAAGCTCCTGAATTTCCCCAGTGTAAGTGTCCATTTGGAAACCTCTGCTCTGGATTTACTGGGGCACAGCAGTTAGCAGAACGCTACTACAGCGCCACCAGTTCAAATCTGGTGCTGTCTGTAACAAGGTTATGTACTTTCCTCCTGACAGCGCGAGTTTCCTCTGGGGGCGCTCCGGTTACCTCCCACATTCACAAATCATGTGCTCAGTAGGTAATTAGGTGGCACGGGCCTGTTCCCATTCTGCAAAACTATCAGTAAATATAGACAAAAACATTTCAAATTCCCTCAGAGACTCTCCTACTAACATTAGGCTCTCATGCCAGATGCAGCTCGGGAGGTAGAAACTTTTATATTTCCGAAAAAAAGAGCAAAAGATGGAAATTTTGTACAAAAAACCAAAGAGAAAAATGAATATTATAATTGAATCTTTCTCAAACAAGGAAGACATTTCTCACTGGGCTTGAAAATAATAAAAATTGTCATGTACTAAACATCACTCTGCAACCTCCTTCATCTGTACAATCACAAAGTACTTTGCTTTTAACAGCAGCTCCTGCTTCCACCTGACATCCCACTGCAACACTCAAACTTGCAGTTCCACATACCCCAAACAAAATTTCACTTCCTAATACACACACAATCTTTCCCCTCTTAAAATACAGTTTAAAACCCATCCATCTTAATAAGTTTGGTTGGTTGGTTCCTGCTTATCCTGCAAAACATCATAATTAAAATGCACCATAAATTACAAGTTATGGCAGCATATTCTACTACAAAAGTAGGTTAACAGCACAGGAAGATAAAATATCCCAATCTCTCTTTTTTTTAAATTTTTTTTTTCACACCATAAACCACATTGACCATGATACATACATTTTCCTTAAATATCCCAATCTCCAATCAATATAGGTTGAATCCTAGGAAAGATGAAAACAAGTTTCCATCGAGACGCTGTGCCACATTTAGCACATGGATAAACTGTCACTGTGTCTGAAGAATTTTTTTTTTTGTAACTTTCTTCCAGAGTAATGGGGATGAATATTTCTTGGGCTGCCATCAGGCAAATTCAGAATTTGACAAATTTGGACCAGCCGCATATCATAGGTTCCTCTTGCGAACCATACTCTGGTGTCTGTGGAATACAAAAAGGGAATTGATGTACCAGTGAGCATATTGAAGTTTGTGTTTAGGGTACAGAGATGCCAGTTCCATTTTGTCCCCCTATTATGTCAATAGAATGCAATGGAAAGTACTCCATTCACCATCGAAAGTAGACTTCATCCTCATTGCTTCAAGACAATAAAACATGGCAGAAAATCATCAAGAGAACATATGCTGACCCATTAATTTGAAGCGGCATAGACCAAAAGAGTGGTGTACATTTTCATTTAAAAACAGCTCAGTTCAGTCAAACAGAGCTCCCGTATGTATAAACACAAGTAAATGATCAGAACACGCAAGCAGTTTGTCTGATCTCAAATCCAACAGCAGCTCTAGAAAAGGTAGGCAAGACATGGTTAATCTCCAGAGCCCAACAATGACTATGAACTGCCCAACTTCGTTCTGGGAAAGGTGGGGAAGCAGTTGATATAATTTCCACCATTTTTTGGGGGTCTGAAAGTCTGCACTCTGGAAAATAAAACAAAACAGGGTGTTGATGTTTGGGCTGGACAAGAATGGGCTCCTAGGTGTAGCTCTCAAAATGAGTACCCACCAGCACTAAACTCAAATGAAGATAATCTACCAAAGAAAAGCATTGGAGAATTTTATATTTAAAAAAGTAACAATTACAGCACAGAAACAGGCCAACTTGACCCTTCTTGTCCATGCCAAGCACTTTCTCCCACCTAACCTACACTCAACCCATAATCCTCCATTCCTTTCCCATCCATATACATATCTAACTTCACCTTAAATGCTAATATCGAGCCTGCCTCCGCCATACACCCACCACTCTCTGAGTAAAGAAGTCCGTCCTCATGTTTCCTCTAAACTTTTGCCCCCCCCAACTCTCAGCTCATGTCCTCTAGTTTGTATCTCCCCCTTTCTTAAAGGAAAAAGTCTCTCCTCATCCACTCTATCTATACCACTAATTATTTTCAATACCTCAAATACCCTCTCAACCTTCTGTGCTCCAAAGAATAAAGACCCAACTTATTTAACCTTTCCCTATAGCTCAACATTCTAGTAAATCTTCTCTGCACTCTCCCCAATTTGTTGATATCTTTCCTTACTTTGGTGACCAGAAATGTACACAATACTCCAAATTTGGCCTCACCAATGCCTTGTATAATTTTAACATAACATCCCAGCTCCTATACTCAATGCTCTGATTTATAAAGGCCAATTTACCATAAGCTTTCTTCACCACCCCTATCCACATGTGACTTCACCTTCAGGGAACTATGTACCATTATTCCTAGATCCCTATGTTCTACTGCACTCTTCAATGCCCTACAACTCACCATGTATGTACTATTTTGATTAGCCCTATCAAAATGTAACACCTCACACTTATCTGCATTAAACGCCATCCACCATCTTTCAGCCCACTCTTCAAACGGGCCTAAATTTGATAGAATAACCAATAAGAACTGCAGATGCTGGAATCAAGAGTAAACAAAGAGCAGCTGCAGGGACTCAGCAGATCAGGCAGTATCCATGTAGTTAATGTTTCAGTCAGGTCTGTTTAGACCAGTGATTCTTAACAGTGGGCATATGCAACCTCCACCCCACCCCCCCCCCCCCCCCCACCCCACAACCACCCTGGGGACACAACACATTTAAGAAGGCCCATGGATTGAAATCAAAATATATTTTATGCAGTTGGTCAGAGAGAAGTACAGAACAAATCAACTAAACTCGACTGCTTCAGAGCGAAGGGGACCCATACACCGAGCAGAGTCCTTAGGGGAATCATAGCTTAAAAATGGTTGAGAAAGGCAGGTCGAGACTAACAAGTCCCAACCCAAAACCATGGCTGACTATTTCGCTCATTGATGCTGCCAAACCTACCAAGGCACTCCAGCTTCACTTTGATAGGCTGGTTGTCCCAAGGTGCTCTGACATACTTGTTCAGTTAACGGGCTCAGAACACATTACTGTTGGAGTTGTAGATAGTTCAGATTGTTGCCTTAGAAGGATGCAGGTTGGCTGAAAAGTTGTGCAGGGCAGTAGAAGGTGCAATTTAATCCAGACAAGGGAGAGGTAATGCATTTTTTAATCACGTAACATTGGCAGGGAATATAATAATGAGTGCATTGTGCTTTAATTTTGGTAGTCTATTATCAGGAGTATTTTGATTGAATAGGATTGTTTTCATGGGTTAATGACAGCTGAACTATCAGACTCTACAGCAATTTAAAACCAACATGCAATTCTGTAGACACTTCCAAAAACAGATAATGCAATCTGCAAACCATAAACAAAGCAACTTGAAATAGTGACAACAACTGAAGGCAGGAAGTTGGTCTGGATTTTGATTCCCATTTCAGAAATTCTCAAGGACACAGTAAACGGCAGAGCACTGATGTCTAGAGGGATCTTGGGGTGCAAGCCCACAGGTCTATGAAAGAAATGGCACAACTACATTGGGTGGTAAAGAATGCCCTTGGCATACTTGCCTGCATTGGACAGGGTGCTGAGTAGTAGTTAGAGCAACGCTACTACAGCGCCAGCAACCCAGGTTTGAATCGAGCGCTGTCTGTGAGGAGTTTGTATGTTTTCCCCCATGACCTGTGTGGGTCCCCACTCCCTCCAACCACAGCTCTCCCCCCCCCCCCCCCCACCGCCGAGGTGCTTGGGCTTTCTCCCACCCTCCAAAAATATACAGATTAATTGAGTGTAATTGGACAATTGAGTGTAATTGGGCAAAACATGTTCCAATGGCCGGAATTGACTTCTGCCATTATAAATAAAAAAGAAATTGAAAACATTAAAAATTATTTCAATTTTATTTGCAGCACAGGAGAAACGGATTCCATCCATTTAAACCCGTGCCAACCTAAATTAACCTACAACCCCGCACGCTTTGATTGGTGCGAGGAAAGCGAACCACCCAGAGTAAACCCACATAGACATGGGGAAAAAGTACAAACTCCTTGATTTATTAAAATCATGTGGCAGTTGAATAGCACTTTGGTCAAGCCACATTTGGCATCTAGATTTGGGTGCTGCATTACAGGAAAAATGTGAAGGCTTTGCAGAGAGGGACTGAAGAGGTTCAACATATTGCCAAGATTAGAGGGCATTAGCTACAAAGAGAAGTTTGATTGTTTTCTCCACAGCATCGGTGACCAAGAGGGGACCTGATGAAAACATGCACAATCATGAGATAGAGTGGATGGTGTTTCTCACATGGCACAAATTTCAAATACCAAAGGTGAGACAGGGCAAGTTTAATGTAGTTTTAGGAGGCAAGCTTTTTGTCCCCCAAAACACAAAGAAGTGAGCCCCTGGAATGCACAGCCTGGGGAAGTGGTGGAAGCAGGTTAAAGATTAGACAGGCACATGAACAGGCAAGGAATGCAGGGATATAGATCAGATAGAGGTAGTTTAATTAGCATCATGGCCATACAATGTCAAAATGAATAATGATGGTCTCAGATCCAAAACCCTAAAGAATATTGAATGAAGAGCTTTTATTTTGCCATTACTAACAAGGATCGATGTTTGGGATGGATAGTTGACTGGAGACTGGATTTTGGCTGCTCAAAATTTCTGAAATCAATCTGGTGGACCTCCTCCGCACCACCTCCAAGGCCAGCACAGAACTGCACACAGTCCTCCAGGTACATCCTCACCAGTACTGTGCACAGATGCAACAGAACCTCCCTGCTCTTAAATTTCATTCCTCGAGCAATGAAGGCCAACATCCCACTTCCCTTCCTGTTACACCTACAAAACAAACTTTTGTGAATCATGCACAAGTCTCTCTGCACAACAGCTTGCCCCAACATTTCACTATTTAAATTACTATTTTCCTTCTATAGAGGATAACCTCACAATAACCAACATTGTACTCCATCTGCCAGACCCTTGCCCACTCACTTTATCTGTTTTCACGTTCTGCTTTTTCAATGAATTTCTGCCAACAGCAATCCTGATGGGTTTGGTCTCCTCCAAATAATATGGTCATTGTGAGCAGTTGTGGGTCCAGCACTGATTCTTGTGGCATTACATTGATCGCCAACCAGAGAAACACTCTTCCCCCTCCCAGCTCTCTTCTATTGATTAACCCATCTATCCATATAAAATGCTATGGCAGCACCAGAGTTAGAATCTAGTGCTGGCCATATGGACACAAATGCTGGAGAAACTCAGCTGGTCAGTGTACTTTACATTGCAAAGATAAATCGCCAACATTTCAGGCTTGAGCCGTTCATCAAGGTATGAAAAATTGTTAACGGGTGCCTGAACAAAATGGTATGGGTGAGGGGAAGGGGGAGGAGCACTGTCCCACAGGCAGGAGGTAATCTCTCTTCTGGCCATCCATCCCATAGGATGATGATGGTTCCTTTAGGTCAGTTTGTGGGGTTTGAGATACCCCACTTCTCAGAAAGGAACAGCATGTGCATGAATGGATTTCAGGTGAGTAGGGGGTTGCACAGGTCCAGACCCACCCTCTCGACATTCCCTCCCAGATCCAACGGCATGGTGAGGTCCAAGGCGGATGGGGGTAGCTCTGTTGCAGTGAATGGCTAGACCAAGCTTCAATGCAAAGGATGCCCTTTCCATGCTTCACAGCACATGTTTGCTAGATGGCTGTTGACCCTACGAGAGGGTCTGCCCCCTCTCTGACAGGCAGTAGGAAATAGGTGGACAAGGGAGGGAGGGCACACCAGCAAGTAGGGGAAGAGGGATGGCTCTGTGAATGGAGCAGGAAGGGGAGAACTGGAGGAAAGAGACAAAGGGGAAGGGGAGGGAGAGAGGTGAGGAGGCAAGCAGAAACTGGAGGTCTATGTTAATGCCATCTCTCCTCCCCTGCTTGCTGGTGCACCCTCCCTCCCTTATTCACCTATTACCCCCTGCCTGTGGGACCATGCTCCTCCACCTCACCCCTACCAGTTTGTTCAGATACCTCCCGACATTTTTCCATACCTTGATGAAGGGCTCAGGCCTGAAACATTTGTTACGTATCTTTATCTTTGCTATATAAAGGACACTGTTTGACCTGCTGAGTTTGACCACAGTGTCTACAGACTTTTGTGTTTTACCACTGTCTGCGCATTCTCCCCGTGTCGGTGTGGGTTTTCTCCAGGTCCTCTGGTTTCCTCCCAGCCTCTAAAATGTACAGTGTTGTAGATTCATTTGGGCGTAATTGGGCCCCATAAGTTTCAACGGCCAGAATTAGCTTCTACGATGCTGTAAATAAAATAATGTAAAAATTTTAAATGTAATATATTACCCTTCTCCCCCTCCCCAACTCCATATGCATCTTATGGATATGTCTTTTATGCAGCACCTCATTGAACATCTCCTGGAAATCCAAGTATACAACATTCACCTTTTCCCCTTGACCCACTGTGCTTACTATAATCCTCAAAATAAAACTCCCAGTTAAACAGAACAGTTGTGTATGTTCAATAGAACAATTTCAATCCATATGTCTCTTCTTCCTTAGTAATGGCTCAGACATTTTCCCAACTAGCCTTTTGGCCATGTCTTTTTTTTTTAAAAATGGCATAACATTTTCTGTCTTCCAAACTGCTGTGGCGTGTCCAGAGTTCACCAAATGTTGGTAAATTCATCACAAACACCTCTGCTACAATTTCCAACCCTAGGATGCATTCCATCAGGACCAGGTGACGCATCTACCTTCAGGCCCTCTAGTTTGCCCAGCCCTACCTCTATAGTGATTGCATTGAGGAGCTTGCCTCCCATTGTATCCTTAACATTAATCTCTGGCATATCACCCGTGTCTTCCACTGTGAAGATCGTCACTTGTTCAAGGCCCCAGCCATTTCCACATTGCTCATCAGTAATTGTCCCTGTTCATCTTCCAAGGGAACCATGAGATTTGAAAAAAAAGCATTGGAAGTGGGGGAGGAGCAGAGGGAGGAAAGAAAGACAGGAACCAGCTGAATTGTTACAATGGACCCAATGGCCAACTGTGCTGCAACACTGCAGTTGTATTTTAAAGCGCGTGACAGAGGGCATTGTACTAAATATATTTGAAACTGAACTTTTGTGTTAGATTCTGTGCTCATTAAGCTCCAATTACTAACAGGCTCCATACAGCCACAAACAATCAGCAATTCAAATACTTTTGAATGCAGAGTTCGCAAAATAATGTAAAAAAAATGCAACACAATTACAAGTGAAATTATACATTTTAAAATGTTTCATTAGAAAGTATACCAGAAAGGTGGAAAGCAAATCTACCAGCATTTCGTTGAACAGCTGGCATTAAACAAGAACACCCCCCTCCACCCCAGGAAATACTTCTGGAATATTGTACCTCAAACTGCTTTCTGTACAACCATATTCATCCAGTTCACAATGAAAGCCAGAAGCAATTCAATCTAGGCAAGTGCTCCACCCTACCAGATGACAGCACTGCCATTTATAATCAAGGCAACATCAAAGTGCATCAGCACTGACCAGGATCATATATTTGACCGTTTCTCCTCCAGACCGGGGTGGGGGGGAAAATCACCCTGAAAGTTTACAACATAAATACTACATCATCCTTCAACTCACATGGCTTGGAACCACTCCTGAACACCCTCTATTGGAATTTATCACTAATACTCACTCAAGATCAATGTTTTTTTTTGTAAAATGTAGTCTGAACTGCACACAGCCACACATGGTCTCATGGGCTGGGTAGTGTTGATCTCCCTTGGAGCATCCTCACCCTATCACTGTATCAATTTATGGCATCCTTTACCTCTTAGATACCCTCTTGTTTCCTAAGTGCACCTTCACTACAAGATGTGGATGCTTTTAAAAAAAAACAAGATCCAGTTACACCCACAAAGTGGAAGAGATTAATGCACAAATTTCTCCAGGAACTATTAGAATGTTTTGGGACGATCAGATTCTTTCCTGCCACAATGCCATTCCCAAATCATCCACACAGTGTTGAAAACCAAATAAAATAGAAATCAAAGCCACGGACTCTTCAAACAGAATTTCTATTTTCATAGAGCTTTCAGAGGATGCCATAGAACCCTGTCTAATTTTCATTTGCTGAGACCCTTTTCAGCACAGCCTTTCCATTAGAAAGAGAGTGGCCAGCAACCCAGCACTTTATTTCTAATGGTGCGTCTTCGCCTTCTGCACACCCCCCCCCCCTCAATATTTAAATAATGTGGCTGCTCAAATGTCCACACAGTAAATTGAGGAAAACAGGTAATAAAGTTGGATCGATCACTCTCAGATTTGAAGTCAAGCCTTCTCTTCCTAACCGGCGCATTGGGCTTGGAAAGTGTTTCAAACCTTCCGACAGGCAAAATGAAAAAGAATGTTTTGCTTTCCAAATGAACAATCCCACCCCCCAACCAAAAAAAAACTCCATACTTTCAAGCCAAAATCTGAATTCATCTAAGTTAAATGCGATGCCCCCAAATTACTTCTCAGTGGTGTTTCAGTGCAAACTAGCGCTCACTCCACGGAGCCAACTCCGCCAGTTAACTTTGGCAAGAAATTATGTTCTCCTTTGTACTTGCACCTTCGTTCTTTCCAACGCGTTTTTTTTTAATGTCCAAATTATGGGATGACCCCAAAAGCAGAGTGACAGACGGAGAACACAGCTGGAATGGTCGCACTTCGAGTGAAGTGGTAGCACCCAGCAAACTTCGTTGAATGGAGCGCCAACCAGATGTTAATATACGGAGGAGGGGGTCGAGAACAAGAAGTGTGTGCTAAATATTAACTGAAAACTATTTCGTTCCCCCCCCCCCCCCCCCCAACAAAGGCATACCTGACTCCGGCACAGAATTCCACTACGGCGTTCCCCTTTACTCCCATTCCAAAGGAGTCACTGCAATCCCAGCAGAACCCCGACAGCAACATACAGATTCTCGAGAAATTAGTTCTGCCTTTAGCGAGACTGGCCCGTGGTGGACCCCTCCGCAACTGATCGGTTAATCCTCTAACCTGACTGCTCGAGGTTTGATGCACATCTATGACAGGAGACATACTGCCTGCTTAAAAGGGAAGACATTGTGAAGGGTTTTAAGTCAACAGCCGAGATCCGTTGAGCAAATTCGAGTGATGGCAAAGGGCATCACGTTAATGTTTTAAAAACCCAGAATGGTACAGATGTGAACAGATTTTGGAAATTGCATTGCCAGGGATCGCAAGAACGAAATCGGGGCTCTTCCCACATAAATAATGGTTTAAATGCATTCCACGCCGGGGAAAATAAAAGATTAATTTGATGATGCCAAATCAAACCAATCCCCGAATCCATAATGCAAAAGAAAAATCAGATAAGTCAAGATTTCATTTCCTTCCCCTCGATTTCCTTTCGTCACATTACAATAGACCAAATATGTAATCATACAAACATGTTGCAGCAGACTAACGGATTGACACTGAAAGCAAAAGAAAATCCCGAAAAGTAACATGTCCTCAATTTTCTCCTTGTCCACCAGAACAAATACACACACACAAAGTAAAAGGCAACATCTTAAATCCGGGAAAAACAAAACCTGGGGATTGCAAGCAGTTTTTTTTAAAATAAAAATCACAGCCTCAAACTCTGTTCGAAAGTATCTAGAGCACTATTTTTTTTAAAAAAACATTGCAACGCCAAACTTTCAGCGCTGACAAGAACAAATTAAATGAACTGTAACCGAGCAAGTGTCCCTTTTAATCAGTACCAGGCGCTTCTTGATACAAGAGGGGGGAGGGAAGAACCAAGAAAAGTACATCAGGTCAATAGTTGTATCAAAATAAAGGGTCAAGGTGGCGGTAAAGAGGTAGAGCAAGGGGAGCTTCTTCCTTCGGTGCGGATAGGAATCCTCCCTTTTAATATCCCAGAAAGTAGCATTTTTTTTAAAGGCAGGATAAATTACCTGGGGGGGAAAAAAAGGGTTACAGCAGAGTTCTAGCAAATAGAACATTCCTTAAAATACATCATCCATTAGTTCTCCTGCATTTTCAAGTAGAAAATGTTTAGAAGTTGAGATTCGAGCGCCTAAGTCGGTAGCTCTGTCAGAAAGCTACGGGATTCCATTAGCTCCCCGCTCAGCGTTTAACAATGCATCCACTTTCTCCACCACAAACCACCCTGCATCAACTGCGAAATCTAAGCGAGAGGACGGGAACGAGGTGGGTCGAGAGCGAAGAGGTGGAAAATGCGGAGTGGGAGCAGCAATACACGCAGTCATTGAAACATGCGTCTTTTCTTCCGGTTGGGACAATGACTGACTGAATGAAGCGGCTGCCCCCGCTTTTGCAGCCACAGTGTGCAATGTATCCGTGTGCGCCGCTGGTGCCACTGGCTTGCCCCGTGATACACTGTTGCACCGCGGTTCCTCGGTCTCCCTGTGAATGACAGCTTACCTTCATGCCAATCTTCATCAGACTGACACCGCCGCGGCGCCGCCACGCGCTCACATCGAGACATCCCCATGACGTCAACGCGCCCCGGACACGCCCCTCCACCCCGCCCCCGCGCTGCGATTGGCTGTCGGCGCGGCCTCCAATGCGCGCGGGAAGAGGATGCCGCGTGTTGATAGGTGGTGCCCCGCGGTCTGCCCCACCTCCTCGGAGTGGAGGAGGCGGGCGCGGAGGAAAGGGGGGCGGCGAACTGTGTCGTCTGGCCCATTGCTTCCCCAAGTGTAGCCACTCGGGCTACGCCTCGGTGCAAACCAGCCCGGCCTCCTGACATCCAGGCTGCGATTCGCCAGCAAGGCTGCCACTCCAGCCTCACGCTAGAGCTTCCGTTCTAAATCATTAATAGTCATAGACTAACCAAATATTTCAGATTTCATTGCTTTATCAGGTATCAAATCCAGTTGCCCTTCTATCAGGTTGAAGAAGTCAACCAATTTCTGGCTTGCACTGAACTGTCAACAAAACCTGCAGAAATCCCCTGGCTGCTCATTCTCCATATACTGGGGAGGGGAGCAGGGGGCGATTTTCCATTCCCAAAGACTGTTCTGAAAGTTCATGAGTTTCTTACTCCTGATTTCAGTTGGGTTTGAAGGCAGGACTGACCCTGGAAGGCTGGAGAATCTCAGCTGTTGTGTTCATTCAGAAAACTGAAACCACAATGGGGAAAAAAAAACACTGGAGAAACTCAGCAGTACTTTTTGTTGAATTTTTTTTTGATTTTCCAAGACTCACACAAATCCAAAACAACAATACAATCTTTCTCAACAATGATATATTATATCCAGAGTCCTTTTTTTCTCCCTGCCTACCCCTCCCATACCCTAATACCACAAGAAAAAGAAAACGAGTCCCTTTCCCAGCCGTCTCCCTTCCCTCCCATGCCCTTATACCACAAGGAAAAGATATTGTAAATTAAACAAACCTAAAAAGCCAAAAATCTTATAGTCCCCTTCAAGAAACTAAATATAAACCCGGAGTAACATAAAGTAAAATGAAAAAGATACAAAACAAGAGCACGTCATCTGCGTCATGACCCACTTCATTTATGTCAATCATTCGACGATTAGTATGGATTTTTCGATTTATCTGTGTACCTATATGTTGCAGATAAGGCTGCCGTACCCTAACAAATGTGTCATATTTCTCCTTAAATTGTACATGATTTTCTCCAAGTGAATACAACTCTGTATCTCCGTATCCTATCGTGTCATGTTTAGTTGGGAGTCGGACTTCGACATGACTGCTATACATTTCCTGGCTATCGACAAGGCAACCTTCAGAAACTGAATTTGGTATCTGGACAGTTTAAAACTCATACCAGAAGGCACAATTTCGGATCCTGTGGAAAATCCACCTTTGTGATTTTTAATAGAATGTCCTCCCAGAAGGATCTCACCTTTGTACACAGCCAGGTTGAGTGTCCACTCTTGGCTGGTTACAATCAACAAAACCTTGTCCCTCCCCAAACCTGAGCGAATACCGGCACTGCACTTGTTCCTGTAACTGGCAACATTTGAGACACAACTATGTTTTTGAAGAGACCACCAACAACAGTGGTTGACACCCAACTGATGTTCAGCTTGTATGCATAGTTTTCTGACTAATATGCAAGATCTAGATACTGTTTGCATTTATGTTTTCACATAAAGGTGAATAAAGATGATTAGAGGATGAGTTAAAGGCAAAAAAAAATCATTCTCTAGCTGACTGATACAAGTAAGACACCAATAAGGGTTTTGTATAGGTCCTTAGCTATTCATACTTTGTATTATTATCTCAGATGAAAAGAGAGAATGTAATATGCCCAAAATTAAAACAGGATGTACTGAAAATATTCAGCAGATCTGTTATCATCTATGGGGAGAGAAACAGATTTAATATTTCAGGTAGAAACAGGCCCACAGACTCAACTTGTCCATGCTGAACAACATGTCCTCCTACCCTAGTCTCATTTGCCTGCATTAGACACCCCTCCAATCCCCTCCCAGCCATGTTATTATCCAAGTGTTTTGAAAGCTCCACCACCTTAACTGGCCGCTCACTCCAAATTCCCATCACCCACAGGGTGAAGAACTATCCCCTCACTTCCCTTTTAAATCCCACCCCTCACTTTATAGTTATCCCCTTGCATGTAAGATTGTTCTACCCTAGGATACTATATCAGACCATAAAGCACTTCAGTGGGTGGTGAAAACTGCCCAACAGATAATTGGCATCCAATTGCCCACCATTGAGAGCATCTATCAGGAATGCCGTCTGGGCCAGGAGAAGAGGGTCATCAAGGATGCATCTCACCCAAACTATGGACTTCTTACTCTTCTTCCATCTGGTAGGCGCTACAGGAGCCTCAGCTCTCGAACCAGCAGGTTGAAGAAGGGCTTTTTTCCCCGAGGCTGAGACCCTGCTGAACCTTAAATCACAGCACTGAGTGATAGTGCTGTCAGTACTTTTAGAATTGTTTGCTTGCTGAATGCACTTGTTTTTATTTGAACGTAGTTATTTGTATATAGCACGATTTTTAAATTCTGGTTGGATGCCTATTGTAACTCATTGGCTTTGTATTTTACTTGGCACAATGACAATAAATTAATCTAAGTCTAATACAGGCTGTCATTATTCACCTTATCTATACTCCTCGTGATTTTACAGACCTCAGCAAGATCCCTTCTCAACCTCCTATGCTCTAATAAAAACAAGTCAAGCTCCTTCCATCCCTCATGATAACTCAATTTCCCTAATTCTTTTAACAACTTTGTAAACCAACTCTGTACCCTTTTCAACTTTATATCCTTCCTCTGTCTGATCATCCCAGCACTTGTATTCAATGCCCCAAACAGTGATGTCAGTCTCACAGGTTGGTGGGTACCCAGATTATCCTTAGAGCCCTTTTAAAGAGGAGTTGACTTTTTTATCTGTCCTTTTATTTTCATCAGTATTTTCTGGCTTTGCTTATTTTGAAATGTATTAAAAATATACTGATGATACAAAGTTAGACAGGAAAGTGAGATTTGAAGAGAAAGCAAAAAAATCTGCAAAGGAAGGTAGATAGGTTGGCAAGTGAGCTGAATATTACATGGGAGAATGAGGTTCAGCACTCTGCTAGAAGGAATAGTGAAGCAAATATTTATGAAGTGATTAACTTGCAAACATTCCTGTGCAGTGGGATCTCAGTGCATTGATTCATGAAAAATTATGAAGAGACATGAAGCTAAAGCAAACCATCAGGAAGATAAATAGTATGCTGATCTTTATTGCAAGTGGTTTGAACTATAAAAGTTTTAAAAAAAATCTTGCTGGGATTTTTCAGGGCATTGGCGTATGTTGTGCAGCTTTGGATTTCTGCACATGAAAAGGGGTCCAACTGATGTTGGAGTCAGTGCAGCATAGATTAATTAGCTTAATTCCTAAGATGCAGCATTTATCCTGATTGATTGAGGAAACTGGAGTTTAGAACCAGAAGAGGTCATCTCACTTACATAGGAGATTCTGAGAAGGAATAATGGGGTGAATGTTGACTAGTTGTTCCCTCAGGCTTGAGGCTTGGGGCATAGTTTCAGGATTCGAAAACAGCCACTTACCATTGAGATGAAGAGAAATTTCCTTGCTTAAAGGGAATCTTTGGTATTCTCTACTTCAGAGAACTGAGGGTCATCGTGGCTGATTACTTTCAGGCCTCACAATGGAAATAGATGGTAAAAGGATCTGCAAGAAAATGGATGAGGCCCAGGATCAGCCATGAACATACTGAAAATTAAGCGGGTGATAAAGGACACAGTGGCACAGTAGCTTCTTGTCCCAGAACTATCACCTTGGTCTCCTAACACATGACTCTTCTTATCCACACCTCTCCTTCAACCATGTGCAATTTCTTTTTCCACATGTCAAATTGCTTATGGCTGTCCTTCTTTGGCTTGGCTTCGCGGACGAAGATTTATGGAGGGGGTAAAAAGTCCACGTCAGCTGCAGGCTCGTTTGTGGCTGACAAGTCCGATGCGGGACAGGCAGACACGATTGCAGCGGTTGCAAGGGAAAATTGGTTGGTTGGGGTTGGGTGTTGGGTTTTTCCTCCTTTGCCTTTTGTTCGTGAGGTGGGCTCTGCGGTCTTCTTCAAAGGAGGTTGCTGCCTTATGGCTGTAGTAATAATCTAAAGGCTATAATATCCAAGATCCTGTTATTTCGTTCAGCATGCTGGACTTTAAACAAAATCTCTTGCCCACTCTTTTCTAATGTGAACAGTTTCGTTCAGCAAAATGGAAAATACTGAATATATTCTGAGAAACAGACTGTATCTAAATCTGAAATCAAAGTTAATGTTTTGGATCTGTGACCTTTCATCATAAATAGAAGTGAGAAATTGCAGAAAAGGAAGAGGGATGGAAATGGCTAAGAGATTGTCCATGAAATACTGAAGCACAAAGCGATGTTCATGCTGGTTGAGAAAGAGGAATGAAATTTATTAATGACCTGAATGAAGGAGGTGAAAATAGAAGTTAGTAATAAAAATAGACTTAAGAGAAATATTTAAAAAAAAAGCATAATGGAATCATGACACAGAAACTACTGCAGATGCTGGACACCTGAAGTAAAATAGAGATTGTTGAAAATATTCAGCTGGTCAAGCAGCATCTGAGGAAGGAAAAAAAAAAGAGTTAACATTTCAAGATATAACTTTCAATTAGAACTGACCAGTTTGGATATAAACTGGAAAGGCTGGTTTTCTAAAGTTGTTGAATTCTGTGTTGCCTTGAAAGATGTAATGTGCTAAAAAAAAAATAAAATGAGATCTGTTTCCTAAACTTACGTTGGACTATAAGAAATTGAAATAAATTCAGCAATTTCAGGAATTCACAGTTTGTATTAGATCTGTCAGTTCTGATGAAAGGCCATTGATCTCCAATATTAATTCTTGTTTTTTTTTAATGTCGACAGATGCTTCCTAACCTGATTATTTCAGCATTCTCGGTTTTATTTCCAGTTTCTTTGGCTTGGCTTCGCGGACGAAGATTTATGGAGGGGGTAAAAAGTCCACGTCAGCTGCAGGCTCGTTTGTGGCTGACAAGTCCGATGCGGGACAGGCAGACACGATTGCAGCGGTTGCAGGGGAAAATTGGTTGGTTGGGGTTGGGTGTTGGGTTTTTCCTCCTTTGCCTTTTGTCAGTGAGGTGGGCTCTGCGGTCTTCTTCAAAGGAGGTTGCTGCCCGCCAAACTGTGAGGCGCCAAGATGCACGGTTTGAGGCGATATCAGCCCACTGGCGGTGGTCAATGTGGCAGACACCAAGAGATTTCTTTAGGCAGTCCTTGTACCTTTTCTTTGGTGCACCTCTGTCACGGTGGCCAGTGGAGAGCTCGCCATAGAACACGATCTTGGGAAGGCGATGGTCCTCCATTCTGGAGACGTGACCCATCCAGCGCAGTACTATTAAATTTCTCACTGCTCCAGTACTTGTTGTTTCTCTTTCTCTTTCCTGTTTCTGTTCTTTTCCTTTCATTTATCACCATCATCTCTCTGCCATCATGTGTCATCCAAACTTCCTTTGTCTCCATCACAGGCATTCCCTTTGTTCTTTCCACTCCTCCGGTTTTACTGCAACTTCGAGTATCTTTCATCACTAACTTTTCTAAGTTGTGATGAGTTGTCACTCTGTTTCTCCCTCAACAGCAGTCTGACTGACCTACTGAGTATTCCCAACATTTTCTGTTTTATTTGTAATGTCCCTTACCATGCAACCAAATAAACAATTGTTAACATTTCTCCTTAAAGAGTATGCCACCTAACACCCTAGTTACAGAATCCTTATTTTACTCTTTCCTTTCCATTTCCTTAAGTGCCTAAGCCTTTAGATTTCACTACATGATCACAACTCCCCCAATTTCCTCTGTCCTCCTAAAATTAGACCTTAAAATTCTGAGGACTTTTGTGGGCTTCAAATTCTAGGCGGCAGCCACTGAATTAATTTATACCATCTTCCCTTCCTGATGAGCTCTTATACAGATATTCTGTGTACAGAGAAGAAAATCACATTACCAGAATGAAGAGGATATCAATACTAAGCTTCTAAATAAGAAAAATATAAAGTCAATAACTTCTTAATTCTATAGTGAACCACTTACATCCATCAATAACTAATTCCTGAATTTTAAATTGTTATACACACATTGCGGACAGTCATGAATATTTTAAAATTGTTCGGCTATAAAGGTTTAAACCAAAACATTCAATTAGCTTAAATGTTTCATTTCCATCAAAGATCTTTAATTTTATTTAATTTACTTTTAATTTTATTTTATTTGGTAAATCCTGGTCTGTTTTTGTACTGTAAATTCTATATAAAGCTGTATCTAAATACAGTATACATTGCCTGCACCAATTATCCAAAA
Source organism: Narcine bancroftii (assembly GCF_036971445.1). Classification (NCBI taxonomy): domain Eukaryota; kingdom Metazoa; phylum Chordata; class Chondrichthyes; order Torpediniformes; family Narcinidae; genus Narcine; species Narcine bancroftii. Next base: position 91,117,881 of record NC_091476.1, on the reverse strand, counting down.
CTACATTTTTATTTACTTTTTTTTCTGGATTTATTGCCCTGCAACAGCACGGCACTAACCACTACACTAACTGTGATGCCCAGTGGAGAAGGTAATCCTACATCTTTGCTGGGAAGGAAGATTATGGTCTTAAAGAATGGCAATTTATTTCCAGGTCAGGCTGGTGTGTGGCTTGGAGAGGAACCTTCACATGATGATGCTGCTTGGTCCTCTTTTCTTTCTTGGTGGTTGGAGTCACAGGTTTGGGTATAGCATTATCATTTAGCAGGATCAAAACGTTCCCTAGTTTTACACATCATAGCTATTCTTTGTTGGTGATCATCGAGCTAACATGGGCCTGCAACCCACTAAGAGCACGCCAACCACCAACCAGCTATACATCAGGGGCAAATAACTGTGGCCAATTGACCTACCGACTCACACATCTTTAGAAGCAAACCAGAACACCCAAAGGACACAGTTTCACTATAAACAACCATTTAAAACTCTTCACAATTTAAAACCCTATTTTATCCAATACTGGTACTTTCCAGTTCTGTAATTTTATTCTGATGTTTTCCAATATAATTTTTGTAAACAAGAGACATTTAGTACTCCAATTTTGTTTTGTCAAAATTAAAAATTAAACTTCTTGGTTTGTAAGGTGTTCAAGAAACAAAGTTCAATATTTTTTGCGCTCTTCAAGAACATTTACACGTCATTTATCTGAATTCTCTGTTAGATTGTTTGCCTGTTTTTGCGGTACAGTTCTTTCTTTGTTGTACTCCTCAATTTTAAAGAAAATAATTGCACCCACACAGCCTTGGAATATTTCAAAGCAATTTACAGATGATAACATGAGTTGTATACCAGTAAGTTTGGTGCCATTTGCATGAAGATCCCACAGTAATATGGTGATGACCAGGTGGCTCAGAGCATAATCATTGCCTAATTCCCCATCTGAAAGGCATCACCACTGTTATTGCAACAGTCTCCAGTATGTTAGAATGTTTTGGTAAAATACTGAATTTCTTTTTAAAATTTGAATTAACATTTTCTTTCTTTTCTTTTTCAATCTTTTTATTATTATTATAATTTATAAACACATACAGTTCAAAGAGATATTAAAAAAAAACATAGTAAGTAATGAATTAATACAGAGATATTAAACAATAATATTACAGAATAAAAATATATCATAAAAAAAATTTTGATCAGTTTAGGGTGTGAACTATCTCTAAAAAAAAGATATAATTAATAACAATATATGAAAAAAGAGAGAAAAAAAAACCCCAAAAAAGAAGAAAAAACAAATCTGAATTTAAAAAAACTTTAAAAAAAAACTTTAAAAAAAACCTACAGATATAGCTAAACCACGCCGATCACTCCGATCTCATCTTACAGCCCAATTATCATACATAATCATAAAAAGAAAACAGAGCCAGATCAACTCACCACAAATGAAAATATTGAATAAATGGTCGCCAGGTTAACTCAAACTTAGAAGGGGATTCATAGACAGAGTTTCTAATTTTCTCTAAATTTAAACATAGTATGGTTTGGGTAAACCATTGGAAAACAGTGGGAGGATTTACCTCTTTCCAATTTAATAGTATAGATCTTCTAGCCATTAGTGTAAGAAAAGCAATCATACGATCCGCAGGAAGAGATAAATAAGTCAAATCTATCATAGGTAATCCAAAAATTGCAGTAATGGGATGTGGTTGTAAATCAATATTCAAAACAATAGATATAATGGAAAAAATTTCCTTCCAATAATTCTGTAAAGAGGGACAGGACCAAAACATATGTGTAAGGGAAGCTATTTCCAATTGACATTTATCACATATAGGATCGATATGAGAATAAAAGCGATGGAGTTTATCTTTAGACATATGAGCTCTATGAACAACTTTAAACTGTATTAGTGAATGTTTTGCACATAGAGAAGAAGAGTTTACCAGTCGCAGAATTTTATTCCAATTTTCATTAGAAATATGAAGGTTGAGTTCTCTTTCCCAATCATTTTTAAACTTTTCAAAAGTCCCAGAATATATTTTTGTAATTATATTATATAATTTAGATATACACCTTTTGGAGGGAATTTTGAATATAGTATATCCTCTAAAACAGTCGTAGTCTCCTGATTGGGAAAAGAGGGTAAAGTCGAAACTAAGAAACTCCTAATCTGCAAATATCGAAAGAAATGAGATCGAGGTAAATCATATTTCATGGATAATTGTTCAAATGACATGAAAGAGTTATCCAAGAATAAATCCGAAAAGCATGTTATACCTTTAACTTTCCAGAGTAAATAAACTTGATCAATTAGAGAGGGATGAAAAAGGAAATTTAGTACAATAGGAGTTTCCAAGATAAAATGACTGAGGCTAAAAAATCTCCGGAATTGAAACCATATACGTAGTGTATGTTTAGCCATTGGATTATCAATTTGTTTATATAATTTAGTAAGAGTAAAAGGGAGAGCAGCTCCCAAAATAGAGCTAATTGAAAAATTTTGTATCGGTTTAATTTCTAAATTTACCCAATGGGGATTTAGAGATAATTCTGAATAATTCAACAAATACCTTAAGTAACTAATATTAATTGCCCAGTAATAAATTCTAAAGTTGGGTAATGCCAACCCTCCCTCTAGTTTAGATTTCTGTAAATATTTTTTCCCCAATCTAGGATTCTTGTTTTGCCAGATATATGAGGACAATTTAGAATCGACCTTATCAAAAAAAGATTTAGGAACAAAAATAGGTATAGCTTGGAATATATATAAAAATTTAGGTAAGATCATCATCTTAATAGCATTAATTCGGCCTATCATGGATAGGGATAATGGTGACCAATTGGTAAGTAAACTGCCGATCAGGTCCAATAGAGGGAAAAAATTAGTCCTAAACAAATCTTTATGTTTTTTAGTAATCTTAATCCCTAAATATATAAAATGGTCTCTAGCTATTTTAAAAGGTAAACTATCATAAATAGGGACCCATCCATTAAAAGGGAATAATTCACTTTTATTTAAATTCAGTTTATATCCCGAAAAATTACTAAATTGGGCTAATAAAGATAAAACGGCAGGAATAGAATTTTCAGGATTGGAAATATATAACAATAAATCATCTGCATATAGTGATACTAACATTTTCTAATTTTCCGCTCCCATGATTGTTACTCATTGGAAGGTACTACTTGGGTTGGGAGGAGTCATTAAAAATGTTTAATTTTATCCTCACTGGAGATCCATGGGAGCCAGTGGATGGCAATCAGCTACTGGAATTGTACTAAGTTTTACTCCTTTCCAGCCACCCAAGACCCTTCAGCTTTTGCCCTGACTGAGATTAACCAGCTCAGTGTGAAACCAAGGACTCAACTTGGCATCTTCAGTCTTTCTGGTTTATTATTACATGGGATGTCATTACTTTTTAAAGTTATCATAGCAAACTTTATTACAAAGGTGCATCACCAAAAGTTTATCTCATCTGATCACTGTGTGCATTAGGTCAGAAAGTGGTTCTGCGACAGTCTGATTGTGTAATAAATTCCCATATTCACATCTTTAGCTTCATACAAGGTATTGTGATGGAATTGTGTTATCTTTAGTTATAAAACATATAATTTTAGAAAAGCTATTTTGAATGTTGGATTCAGGGACACACAAAGAAGCTAACACACAGAGAACACCATTTTGCAAGGCACCATATCTCTTAAGTCCAGCTGTAAACAAGGTTGTATCATTGTTCAGTGAAAACTGTAAACAGCCATAAAATTGGAGTGCTTGTCCATTGAAAGTAAATGCAATGTCGTTTACCTAGAGAAACACAGGAAAGCCATTTGCTGGTTAGCTGTGCAGACAACTCAGAGGCATTTGCTCGTAAACTTTTGGAAGAGAGGAGCTTCAAACAAAATCAGCAGTGATTTCATGTCATGTGATTACATCATTTTAAGAGGCATCTTTAATATTGCACCAGTTTCATCTGAAGTCAGGGATACAGAGACATCTTCAGTGAAAGAGGTCCTGATGTATCATGGGAGATACACAATATCAGTGGCAATGAAGAAAATCCTCTTCATTTCACTGTTTCTTTGTCAAAAGAGGGCAGATCTACTGTGTCCATTTGGAATGTTCACTTCATTTAACACTTGCCTGGGTTTATAAAATCATCGCGTGAAACACAGGTTCTGAAACCTCCATGCAAGAGGAGATTTGTGGAAAATCATCTGTATGAAGAAACATTTTTCTATAAACAAATCTACAAGAATTTGTGAGTTTGAGAACTTTTGAACAGCAGTTTAAATACGCTGAGTTTCAACACAAATGATTTCTGAGACTGCACTTTAAAATCATTTCTTCAGAATTATGCCTGAACTGCAATGGTTCACTTTTGTCCCACACACACACACACACACACACATTTGCGTATAGTGGGGTTATGTTTAGAGTTAAGTAAGATTTTATATTATTATAGTTATTAATAATTTTTTTTGAAGATACCATTGTCTTGGTGAATTTCTATTGTTGCTGGTCTAGGTCATAACAGTATACTTAACAACCTGATTCAGTCACAATGTATTGAGTGTAGAAGACAATAATTACATTGTCTCTTTCATGGAATTAACTGCTACTTCTCAATGACAAACTCAATCAGAGACTTATTTAAGGACTCTTTCTTGTTCACTTTATTGATTTTCTTTTTGTTCTCTCTGTATTGCACAGTCTGTTTACATTCATTATCTGTTTACAGTTTTGTTTGTTTATATGTTTATACTGTATACAATTTTTTTTGCACGATCAATCAGTGATAATTCTGCTGCGCCTACAGGAGAAAGTAATCTTAGGGTTGCATGTGATGTCATGTAAATCTGAAATCTAAATAGTGTAAACCATCTCCAAGCTAAAATTAAAATAACAAATTTTTAAATCTTTAAGGCAGTAACAATGCAAGGCCTTGAGAGGCCCAAATCAAAGATTAGAACCTATAAATTAAGGTGCTAGAAGGCAGAATAGCTTGAAAAATAAAGGCCAAATGTAAATAAAGTGTATCCCCTAGAGATCTGCACTGAAACCACTGTTGTTTACCCCATTCATGAATGATTTTAGCTCAGAAACCAGTGTCATTTTAGTCATCTTGGCTCAATGGGAACATATTTACTTCTGAGTCATTAAGTTATTCTCCAAGAACGAGTCAAAATTCTTCTGACATTGCACTCTTGGAAATGGCATAATCCGAACAAGTCCTTAAACTAAGCCTTTATCTGCTCTCTCAGAGAGAAGTTAAAGATCCCAAAGCACAATTTCAAATAATAGCATAGGTGTATTTCCACTGCAATTGCCAATATTTATCCAGTAATCAATAGACAAATAACAAAGACTATTTGGCTCTTACTTTTCCTTTTGTGGGAACATGCTTTGTCACTGTGCATATAGTTTTAAGACTATATCAAAATTACTTAGAATTGAGCTCTGTGTTTCTCAACATCAATTATTCCATTAATCTAGTGTTGAGAAAGTATAAAGAGATGTGACATTATAGTCCAACAAAATTCAATGCTTTACGTCAAAATAATATTCAAAACAGATTAACAATAAAAAAACGCCTCAATTATTTATTTCTTAATTTCTAACTTTTTTTATGGCAGGTGGTAAGGAAGGTTGCAGTAATAGCTTTTCTGTGACTCCTTTTGGATAAGGGTATCATAAAGACTTGTAAGTCATTTGCAAATTTTTACATAATCATACCCTTTAAAGGTTTGCAAGTGGAACAATAATGGACTTTATAAATTATAAAACAGAAACATGACTTTCCTTCCAATTTTGTGAAAATAATATTCATGTAAAGAGCAAAAGAATCCCAAAGCCCTCCTACAGAGTATTTTCAAGAGAGAGTAGAAAACATGAAACTTCTTAGAAGTTTCCTAATGATGGTATGAAAACTTAAGAGGTAGTTTTAGTACTTATAATATTACTCTATGATGTTTCAGGTTCACACTGACATGGTATGCTGAATAAAATATTATTGAGTTTCACTGATATATTGTAGGCTGCTCATATTCGTACAAATAGTGTCATCATTCATTTATTGCCTTACAATTCAGAAATGCAAACCAGTTCCAGCTGACTTCCTTCAAGCAAACCCTTGAGCACCTGCAGTGGGAGTTAAATCTAAAAGACAGAGATGGCACCAGGAGAGTCAAAAAGAATTTCAGGGCATTTATTTTTCCTGCAGATCTATTACCAAACCCTAACTGCTCAACCATATCACAGGGCACCAATTTCTATTGTATTTTGGAGTATATTCTATTATTTTTGTTTCAACTATTCTCAAAAAATATTATGTGGTTAGAATTGTGAGATTCCATGGTGAGCAAATATTCTGATACTTTTCTCTGCACTATAGCAGTGGGTACATGTTATAGTCTGAGATGCACGGGAATATTTCTTTTTTGAGATGTGTCGAGAACTCATTGTCCAGCCCTAATTATTTTTGAAGAGGTAATGATAAATCAATTCCTTGAACCCTGCTATCTTTTAGATGAAGTTATTCCTACAATGTTGTTGGGTAGAGAATTCCAGGATTTAGACCCAATAATGATGAAGTAACAAGAATACATTTCCAAATCAAGATGGTATATGACTTGGAGAGAAACATGCAAGTGATGGGAGTTCAAATCTGTCCAACGCTCCTGTATTCCCTACTTGTTTGGGAGTAGCCTCAGTGAATAATTGCAGTGCCTATGGAGCCACAATGCATCAGTTAAGGAAATAAATATGGAGATGGTGCCTATCAACTCTTAAGTAAAACAAACAAGATTTGTCTGGTACAACAGCCAAATGTACACATTGCAGTTTATAACAGATGGAGTCAATTTAATTGGCTGAAAACTGGCTTCTCAATATTGCTGGCTGAATTTGGTTGAAAATGCCTTGTCTTTAGGATTCACCTGCTGGGCCCTTTCATCTTTGAGGTCAGTGATATTATTGGAGCTTTCCACGACTCAGGGGTGGACAACCTACGGCCTGTGATCCAAATTTACCTGGCCCAGTGAATGGCTGCCCCCTCAGCATGACGCTCCCCTCCCCCCTCTGTGCATAGTTCCCACTTTCAGTGCGCAGCGCCCCTGCTCTCAGAGTGCAGCACCCCCACTTTCTCTGCAAGGCTCCCTCACTCTCCGTGTGCGGCACCTCTTCTCCCTGGGTTGGACTCCCACTCTCTCTCTCTCTCTCTGTAAATCCCTCTCTTTGTGTGTGGGAGTAGCCTTGGTGAATAATTGCAGTGCCTATCTGTGAGTAAATCTCTCTCTATCAATTCCTCTCTCTATCCGTGACTTGCTCCTTTCTTTGTGTGAGGCTCACCCTCTCTGTGTGACATTACCCCCTCTCCATTGTGACCTTCTCCCCCTCTCACTGCTGTTTGTTTTGGAGTTAGTTATTTTGTTTTCATTGTAAATAATTTTTCTCCTTTTTGACTTGTATGTTTTTTTTATTGTGTCATTTTAACGACTATCTTGTGATCTTTGGTACATTTCCAGATTTGAAAATGCCCTCCCTGACCTGAAATGCATCATCGTATTTATTCCATTTATCTATTATTTATTTATTTGTTTAATTTCTGGTAGCATCAGTGAGGCCAGCGTTCAACCACTGACATACCATCCAGCCCACACTTGGTGAAAGGTTGTCCGCCTCTGCACTAGCTCCTGAATTGGCCACCTCTACACCAACAGAATAGTGTGACTGAGTCATAATCAAATCTGCATTTATCTGGAAAAAAAATCTATCTGCTGAAATTCATTAAACCATGAGCTTGTCCTCAGAGGCATTTTTATTGCCAGTGTATTGGGGGTGAGGATTGTGAGAAGCTTTCAAAGTTAATAACTAATGAGTGCAAATTATTCAAAAGGAAATTTTATTTTTCACAAAATATCTATTATGTAAGCACATTCTGATGATCTTATTCTTTGAGCCAGAACAATGTGAAATTATACTTCTTATAAATACACTACCATCCACCTCTTGCTCTGTGAGAGATTGATACATCCATTTTCCCAGCTTGACTTTGATGTTTCCTGAAGGCATCCTTGTTTCTCTTGTTTGTAAGTAGGATTCCCCCTTGGAAGATTCCTTCGCCACTGGACTGATCCTTCTATGTGGTGGGTTCATTTGTCTCAACTAGTAATTCCTTTTCCAGGCAGAAAGACCTACTTTGAGAACTTCCTGTGTGAAAAGAGCATTAGCTTTACCATTCATTATTAAATAATAATGATACTAAACAAGCAATGTTGTTTGTGTCGTTATTTACAAGCAATTAAAGTGTTTCAATCATAAATTAGTTAATATTGTTCATGTATAAAAGAGCCAGCTCTTCAGCGCTTGACGTCCTGCTTTGCGGAAACTGCCAAAATGTTTGGCCTGGAAGTCAGCCTGAAGAAAACTGAGGTCCTCCATCAGCCAGCTCCCCACCATGACTACCAGCCCCCCCACATCTCCATCGGGCACACAAAACTCAAAACGGTCAACCAGTTTACCTATCTCGGCTGCACCATTTCATCAGATGCAAGGATCGGCAATGAGATAGACAACAGACTCGCCAAGGCAAATAGCGCCTTTGGAAGACTACACAAAAGAGTCTGGAAAAACAACCAACTGAAAAACCTCACAAAGATAAGCGTATACAGAGCCGTTGTCATACCCACACTCCTGTTCGGCTCTGAATCATGGGTCCTCTACCGGCATCACCTACGGCTCCTAGAACGCTTCCAACAGCGTTGTCTCTGCTCCATCCTCAACATCCATTGGAGCGCTTTCATCCCTAACGTCGAAGTACTCGAGATGGCAGAGGTCGACAGCATCGAGTCCACGCTGCTGAAGATCCAGCTGCGCTGGGTGGGTCACGTCTCCAGAATGGAGGACCATCGCCTTCCCAAGATCGTGTTATATGGCGAGCTCTCCACTGGCCACCGTGACAGAGGTGCAGCAAAGAAAAGGTACAAGGACTGCCTAAAGAAATCTCTTGGTGCCTGCCACATTGACCACCGCCAGTGGGCTGATATCGCCTCAAACCGTGCATCTTGGCGCCTCACATTTCGGCAGGCAGCAACCTCCTTTGAAGAAGACCGCAGAGCCCACCTCACTGACAAAAGGCAAAGGAGGAAAAACCCAACATCCAACCCCAACCAACCAATTTTCCCCTGCAGCCGCTGCAACCGTGTCTGCCTGTCCCGCATCGGACTTGTCAGCCACAAACGAGCCTGCAGCTGACGTGGACTTTTTACCCCCTCCATAAATCTTCGTCCACGAAGCCAAGCCAAAGAAAAATAAATGTTTAAAACGCCAAGTGTGTCAGACATGGAAAATCTTTGCATGCAAGTTTCTTTTGTGGAAGAACTTATGGTTCAGGACCATCAGAGATTTAAGTAAAATTCAGTCAACAATTGAGAAAGAACGAGAAACAATGGAAAATTAAATAGTCATTTAGATTGAAACAAGTAAAAGAATATGAAATAACATAAAGAAGTTGTAATTGGATTGAGGGAAGAACATAAATTAAAACATCAAGTAAGAATTTTCCACCATACAACTTAGAATCCTCACTTTCAACTTTTAATTTTTCTGGGATTGAGAGAATAAGTAGCGTTGCAGGGACATAAATCTCACCATTAAAATAATTCATATATTGTTAAATATCAGCCATTGCCTAATTTGTTTTAATAGCTCATACACAGCAATTTCTTGAATATCAAAGGGCAGTTGAGAGCAAAATCTCATATTCACAAGGCTAGCAGCAGGTGGCACATCTGCCATCGATTTAAAATGTTAATTTAGTTTCTACTTTCACAGATACTGTTTAATCTGCTAAATGTTTCCAGCATTCTCTCTTTCCAGAGCAGTGCAAATCAGCTGGCATTTTGTGGCAATTCACAACTCACAGGATATGTTTACGTCACTACACATTGCCTGTAAACCAATAATAATATGGATGTTAAACTGCTGTTACTTGTCCAGCAAATTTAGACTCATTATGATTCCTGAATCAGGTAGTAAGTATACCTGGGAAAAAAAAACACAGTTCATTTTACCTGTCTGGGAGAGCTTTGCAAAGGTTTCACATTCCAGTTCAATGCTCCTGGCTTCTAATAAGTCCGATATAACAAATGGGAAAAATTGACTCTCTCCTCTGCTGATAACAACTCTTTAATCCAACCTAACATTTGATGCCTGTCATTTAGTGGAAATTTAGAGCAGACCAGGTGTGAATGCTCCGTTACAACCTGTCAATGAACTGATCTGGGAAACTTGCTGCCAAATTCCTCCAGGAATTTAAGTGAATTTGTTGACTTTGTGCCAATGAACTTAACTGCGCATCTGGGAACATGATGGCTTAGTTTAGACATGGTCTTGAGACAGATGATTGTGGTACTGAGTCCTCCATATATCCCAGTCCAGAAAATCAACAAAAGATAATCAATAACTTACAAGAAAAAAATCTGGTACAGCAATCAAAAATCCTGAAAATCCAGTTACAGACCTATTACATAAATGAAGACATAGAGTTAATTTATAAGTACAGTGGCATGAGATTACCTTCACCCAACAAAAGAAGTATTCAACAATCCATCACTTTTATTATTTTGGGAAGATCTCGTACATGCTGCAGTAGTAGATTTGGAAAATACCGAAGACTGAATCCTGAGAATTGCTGAGGAGGAGCCTGGGAGAGTCCACAACAGGGTTGGGAAGCACTGCAGCAAACCAGCGCATACCTCAGGCCTCACACCAGGCTGCGAGCTGCTTGAGGCCAACTCCTGGAAACCAGGTGTCGGGATCAGGATTCGTTAGGGTACTGATGGCAAGCAGGGCTCCCGAAGAACCACAGGATAGCTTCCTAATCACTACAAGGGTTCAGAACCAGGGGATGGGAACGTGATTTGAATGCCTCGAGCTTGGGTGTGTCTCTGGACTGGACAGGTCTATGCAATTTAGGAGGTTACGGGAATGCAGGAGGCAGCGCATCAGAGGAGTTGGCAGGGTGCACACAGTGTCTCTGAGGGGTTAATACATAAAAGTGCTGGAGAATCTCAGTAGGTCCCCCAGCATCCATAGGAAGCAAAGATACATAACCAATGTTTTGGCACTGGGCACTTTGAAGGACACCTGCTGAGTTTTTACAGCAATTTCGTGTATTAGTTACAATCACAGCATCTGCAGACTTTGTTAACAGTTTCACCATATGTCTCTGAGGAACCTCTTCTGCTTCTCTGTCTCATCTCGTGACGCTAAACAAGTGGCAGCTCTTTGTGTGCCTTTGCAGGACAAAGGAAAACAAATTTTATGTATATGTGTACATGACAATGAAGGAACCTTGAATCCGGAAGATACATGAATTTTGTTTGTAGCTCTGAAGCTGAGTATTCTAAACGTTTTTATTTTTGATTATATACCTTATTCAGTACAGTTTTGCAATTTTAACTATTCCAAATATCATTTATTTAAAAAATTGCAACTTGAAAGCTAACATTAAGATTATTCCTTCATTCTTGACTGTCCAACTAAATGAAATCAGCCTAGAAATACTCTGGATCTATAATAAGACTGAAAAATTCACAATCTCTTTACATTTCCTTCCCCATACAGGTCTCAATGGCCTTCATTTCTTTCTTGACAAAAGACCCAACTAGTCCACCTCCACCACTACCCTTCCCCTGGCAGAACTTTTTCTTGACAAAAGACCCAACTAGTCCACCTTCACCACTACCCTTCCCCTGGCAGAACTTTCTTGACAAAAGACCCAACTAGTCCACCTTCACCACTACCCTTCCCCTGGCAGAACTTTTTCTTGACAAAAGACCCAACTAGTCCACCTTCACCACTACCCTTTCCCTGGCAGAACTTTCTTGACAAAAGACCCAACTAGTCCACCTTCACCACTACCCTTTCCCTGGCAGAACTTTTTCTTGACAAAAGACCCAACTAGTCCACCTTCACCACTACCCCTTCCCTGGCAGAACTTTTTCTTGACAAAAGACCCAACTAGTCCACCTCCACCACTACCCTTCCCCTGGCAGAACTTTTTCTTGACAAAAGACCCAACTAGTCCACCTTCACCACTACCCTTCCCCTGGCAGAACTTTCTTGACAAAAGACCCAACTAGTCCACCTTCACCACTACCCTTCCCCTGGCAGAACTTTTTCTTGACAAAAGACCCAACTAGTCCACCTTCACCACTACCCTTTCCCTGGCAGAACTTTCTTGACAAAAGACCCAACTAGTCCACCTTCACCACAACCCTTCCCCTGGCAGAACTTTTTCTTGACAAAAGACCCAACTAGTCCACCTTCACCACTACCCTTTCCCTGGCAGAACTTTTTCTTGACAAAAGACCCAACTAGTCCACCTCCACCACTACCCTTCCCCTGGCAGAACTTTTTCTTGATAAAAGACCCAACTAGTCCACCTTCACCACTACCCTTTCCCTGGCAGAACTTTTTCTTGACAAAAGACCCAACTAGTCCACCTCCACCACTACCCTTCCCCTGGCAGAACTTTTTCTCATCCTCAATAACTTCTCATTTGACTCATCCCACTTTCTCCAAGTCAAAGGCTTAGACATGTTGGGTTTGTGGAGCAATCCATGCTGAAAGCCTACACAGGCTTGGCTCACCAACTCTTCCACTGTTACACCGATGACTACTTTTGTGCCGCCTCATGCATCCATATTGAGCTCATCAACTTTATTCACTTTGCTGCTAACTTTCACCACGACCCTAAATTCACCTGGACTATTGCTAGTGACACTCTCCCCTTTCTTGATCTCTTTATTTCTATCTCAGGAGACAACCTTTCTAGACATTTTGTATAAACCTACCAATCCTCACTACTACCTTGACTACAGTTATTCAAACCCAGTCCCCTGCAAGGATTGTATTCCTTTCTCTCAATTCCTCTATCTTCATCATATCTGCTGCCATGATGAAGTCTTCTAGTCCTGATCATCTGAGATGTCCCCCTTCTTACAAAATCATGGCTTCCCCTCTACCACCATCAACTCAGCCCTTACCTCCAACTCCTCCATTTTCCACTCATCTGCCCAGGCCTCCTCTGCCCCTAGCCACAACAACAGGATTCCCTTTGCCCTCATCTACCATCCCACCAGCCTCCGCATCCAACACATTATCTTCCACAATTTCCATCACCTGCAACATGATCCTACCACCAGACACATCTTCCCCTCTCCTCCCCTCTCCACCTTCAATTGAGACTGCTCCCTATGTGTCTCCCTTGTCCATTCATCCCTTCCCACTAATCGTCCCTTTGGCACCTTCCCCTGCAGCCACCATTGAGCCCACCCCTCCTCCTTCACCATCATTTGGGGTCCCAAACAGTCCTTCCATGTGAAGCAACATTTGTGAATCTGTGAGAGTCATCTACTGCATCTGGTACTCCTGCTGTCAGCTTCTCTACATCAGAGAGACTGGGAGATCTCTTCACTGAGCATATTCACTTTGTCTTCATCAATGACAGGGAACTCATCGTGGCCAAGCATTTTGATTCTGTGCCCCACTCCTGCACTGACATGTCTGTCCATGGCCTCACTGACTGCCAAACTAAGGCCACCCATAAATTGGAGGAGCATTACCTAATATTCCGTCTAGGCCCTCTCCAACTGAATGGAACTAAGATCAATGACTCCAGTTTCTGTTAACCCACTCTCCATTCTCCCTCTCTTCCCTATCCATCTGTCTTCCTTCCTCCAGCTCTCCACCCCCTTCCCTCTCCATTCACAGAGCTCTCTCCCTCCCCATTTGCTGCTGTGCTCTCCCTCCCTTATCCACCTATAGTTTCTGCCTGTAGGACTGTACTCACCCCCCCTCCGCCCTTCCACATCACCATTTTATTCGAGCACCTGCCTACTTTTGCTCATACATTGATGAAGAACTGAAGCCCCAAACATTGGTTATGTATTTTTATTTTTTCTGCATAAAGTATTTTGTTTGACTTGGGTTTCCCCTGCTTTGTGTCTGCAGACTTTTGTGCTTTATTCTTAAAATTTTACAATGCCAATACTTTAGTTTTGGAATTGCAATTTTTAGCATGATCCAAGAGCACTTTTCCTTAATGCTCTTTTAACTTAATTCAATTAGTGCGCTATTATGGGGGTTTTCTTTTCAAGTACCTTTTTGGCTGAGGCATGTAAGAATTTCAGTGCAAATGTGTATGACAATAAACTCATTATCATTAATAAGGAAAGCTGTCGTTCCAACCATTGTGACTAGAGTCAGTTTGCCTTTCAGTGGAGTGACTGAGGCGAGGGTGGAGGTCAGGGATCAGACTCTTGATTTTTTGAAATATTAATTTATTAGATTAATTACTGGGGAAGACCTTTATTCCAGGATACATTCAACACCAATAACTAGAAAGGGATGAATGGATGAGGTACAAAGATAAGAAATCTCCAGGAGCATTTTCTAATTCTGAAAGTATCGTGAGTTCACATGAAAGCTCCAAAAACATTATTTGAACTTGATCTTCAATTGTCCTCCCATGAATTAACATATTCAAAACTCACTCTCAAGTATGTGTGCATGCGGGCGCACACACACACACGCTCTCTCTCTCTCTAGCTCTCAAATGTTGCAGGTTCCAAGAAACCACAGAAAGACAGAGATAGGAGTTATTCAAAGCCTTTGCTTTTCTATTGAGACTCATGGCAATCTCATCAGAACTCTGCTACCACCCTGAAATACATTGCGGTCATGAAAGAATACCCAAAGTGCCATCTGGGAAGCAATTACTCTCCACTGGCAGAACATTGCTGTTCTTGGAATCGAGAACTGATTTCCAAAAATAACGAAAGACCTTGGGGAGCACTCAGCTACTTTGAGTGATTTAGTTGTCCAAATAGGCACTGGCCTAGAATCTTTAACAGCAGTTGTATAGTGTGGGTCACAGCAGATCAGCACTCTCTTATCTGTCCAAGTCTGATCAGCCGTGCAATCTATATATTGGCAGTTAATCTCTTCTTTTCTCTTTGGCTTGGCTTCGCGGACGAAGATTTATGGAGGGGGTAAAAGTCCACGTCAGCTGCAGGCTCGTTTGTGGCTGACAAGTCCGATGCGGGACAGGCAGACACGGTTGCAGCGGCTGCAGGGGAAAATTGGTTGGTTGGGGTTGGGTGTTGGGTTTTTCCTCCTTTGCCTTTTGTCAGTGAGGTGGGCTCTGCGGTCTTCTTCAAAGGAGGTTGCTGCCCGCCAAACTGTGAGGCGCCAAGATGCACGGTTTGAGGTGATATCAGCCCACTGGCGGTGGTCAATGTGGCAGGCACCAAGAGATTTCTTTAGGCAGTCCTTGTACCTTTTCTTTGGTGCACCTCTGTCACGGTGGCCAGTGGAGAGCTCGCCATATAACACGATCTTGGGAAGGCGATGGTCCTCCATTCTGGAGACGTGACCCACCCAGCGCAGCTGGATCTTCAGCAGCGTGGACTCGATGCTGTCGACCTCTGCCATCTCGAGTACTTCGATGTTAGGGATGAAAGCGCTCCAATGGATGTTGAGGATGGAGCGGAGACAACGCTGGTGGAAGCGTTCTAGGAGCCGTAGGTGATGCCGGTAGAGGACACATGATTCGGAGCCGAACAGGAGTGTGGGTATGACAACGGCTCTGTATACGCTTATCTTTGTGAGGTTTTTCAGTTGGTTGTTTTTCCAGACTCTTTTGTGTAGTCTTCCAAAGGCGCTATTTGCCTTGGCGAGTCTGTTGTCTATCTCATTGTCGATCCTTGCATCTGATGAAATGGTGCAGCCGAGATAGGTAAACTGGTTGACCGTTTTGAGTTTTGTGTGCCCGATGGAGATGTGGGGGGGCTGGTAGTCATGGTGGGGAGCTGGCTGATGGAGGACCTCAGTTTTCTTCAGGCTGACTTCCAGGCCAAACATTTTGGCAGTTTCCGCAAAGCAGGACGTCAAGCGCTGAAGAGCTGGCTCTGAATGGGCAACTAAAGCGGCATCGTCTGCAAAGAGTAGTTCACGAACAAGTTTCTCTTGTGTCTTGGTGTGAGCTTGCAGGCGCCTCAGATTGAAGAGACTGCCATCCGTACAGCATATTAATGGATTAAAGGAAAAAACACAAAGGAATTAAAACAAGCCCAAGCATTTTAAATATGCTTTGGAAGCAAGAATCAATGAAGGTCAACAAGATTAGAGATGAATGATAACTGAACCTTGCTGGAGAAGAGAATGAGAGATAGAGGAATTTGTTTGGTTAAAGTTGTTGTTTGGTAGATTGGAGACCAGCTATGAAGTCAATAGCTATAAGTCTGGAAATAACCAAGGAGGTCTTGAACTGAGGACTGATGTGGAAGTCAGAAACTATTTACCAGTATTATTAAAATCATAATACCCTTGCTGAGGGGTTGAAAGCTCAGCATGGAATAAAACAGGATGACGTTTGCAAACAATCTAATTTGCCACAGCTGATGAACTTCCTTTTGTATAGATCTGCCACTAAGTGAGCCATCAGTACCAACATCTGTTGGCCCACCCACAAGTAAATTGTTAATATTTCTTTATAATTATCTGCTGGCATTTTGATCTCATCAGCAAGTCATATTTTGCTGTTTCACTTGCTCCTCTGGCACCTTCTGCTTCTTTGATCATTTAGTCTTGTTCCATTCCTCTTAGCTTGCATGCACATTCCTCATACCCTTTCCACTTCAATTTTTACTTAGCTAGTTACCAAGTCACTTAATTTATCATCTTACTTAAGCCTCTATTTCCTTCCATTTATTTCCCTCCTATCAGTTCCTATGCATAGCTTCTGGACAAGCTTAATGGCTTCCATGTTGCCTTGAAGGAGAAAACAATCAAGAGCTCTCACAAGCTCCAGTGACTCTGTTCCCAGTCAGGAGAGTGAATCCTCAGAGAGCATCCAGCCCAGATGGTATATCTGGCCTGGTGCTTAGAACCTGTGCAAACCAACTTGCAGACATTTTCAATTTGTCTTTACACCGTTCAGAGGTCCACACCTGTTGCAAAAGGGCATCCATTAATCCAATGCCCAAGTAAAGCAAGGTGATGTGCCTGAATGATTATTGGCCAGCAACACTGATGTTTACCATGATGAAGTGATTTGACAAGTTGGTTATTGAGTGAATCAACTCCCATCTCATGAAGAACCTGGTCCGACTTCTGTTTGCCTATCTTCACAATGGATCGTTGGTAGATGGCATTTCACTGCCTGTCCACTCTGTGTCAGGTTGATGTACACTAACTAAGGCTTGGTGATCATCACCATCATCCCAGCAAGACTCATGACCAAGTTAAAGTATATGAGACTCTGTCCCTCAGCAACTGGATCCTTGACTTCCTCATCAGTGGACTCCAATCAGTGCGGATCAATAACATCACCTCCTCTATCCTGACCATCAACACAGGGGCACGCCAAGACTGTGTACTTATTTCCCTACTCTATTCCTTTACACCCATGACTGTGTAGCCAAGTCAATCACTGATTTACTGACGACATCACTGTTGATGGCTGAATAATTGGAAATTATGTCCGAATACAAGAGAGAAATCGAGAACTTGGTTGGGTGGTTCCAGAACAATAATCTTGCTCTCAACATCACCAAAGCCAAGGAGATTATTGATCATTTTAGGAAGGAAAGGCCAAGGACCACACACCTATCTGCATTAATGAGGAGGTGGAGAGAATTAAGTTGGTTTATTGTCATTTGACTGTGCACATACAACCAGATGAAACAGCATTTCCCCAACAACAGTGCACACAGATACACACATAATACATTTTGCACACAGCACACAATAATTACATAGAGACATAGACATATAATTTAAACATTCTGGAATAAATTACTCAGTTTGATTTATATGAGACCCAATTACATGATACCGTTCATCAATCTCACAGCATGGAGAAAGAAGCCACTTCCCAACCTGATTTTAATGCTCTTGTACCTCCCTCCATCGTAGATATTCCATGATGGATGATGGAGATTTTCAATAATTATTTTTTTTTAATTTAGACCTACTGCACGGTAACAGGCCATTTCGGCCCATGAGCCCGTGCTGCTCATTTCTTACCCAATTAACTGACACTCCTGGTATGTTTCGAATGGTGGGAGGAAACTGGAGCCCCTGGAGAAAACCCACACAGACACAGGGAGAATGTACAAACTCCTTATAGACAGCGGAAAATTCAAACACTGGCCTCAATCGCTGGCACTGTAACGCCACTGCGCTAACTGCTGTGCCAACCCTGCCGCCCAAAGCAACAATCCTGGTGAATGTCATCGATAGCGAAAATAAAGATTCCAGTGATCTTCTTTGCCTTTTAAATCTTCTCATCTGATTAAGAATACTGTAGACTCAAAAGGAGAGAGGGCAGTTTTCGGCTAAGAGTGCTGCCACTACATAGTGCTCTGCCATTAAGATGGAACTACACAAGAAAGACTAATGTAATTAATTTCACATTATAATCAAAAATTTTCAATGCACAACCAAGTTTAACTTGGTTTTCACTTGGGTGCCAAATTTTCATGTGTATAGAATGAGGTCATTGTAGTCTTGCAGGGGCTGGCATTGTTGCCTATCTAATGAAACCTAATGAAAGATGCTTAAGTTTAAAGTTCAGATTTATTGTCAGTGCACATACATGACATCACATACAATTCTGAGATTCTTTTTCCTGAAGCCAAGGCAGAATTACCACTTATTGGTAGTGTAAACAACTGTACTCAAGAATACAGATACATGTGAACAAATAAAGAAATGTAAACAAACTGACTGTGCAATACAGAGAGAAGAAAAATCAATAAAATGCAAAAGTAAAAGTCCTTAAATGAGTCCCTCATTGAGTTTTGCTGGTAGAGGGGTAGCAGCTGTTCCTGAATGTGGTGGTGCAAGTCTTGTGATAATGGTGTGCATTATCAGGCAAATTACTCGAAATTGCAGCTCGATGTTCTGATGGTTCTTAAATAACTCAATTGTAAATTATGTACATAAATTTAATTAGTATATTAGATCACAAAATGACAATCTGTAGATTCCATTGCTCTTTATGCAATACACAAGTTTAGATATCAGATCACATTGCTCGGGTGTCTTACCATATAACCATTTACGGAGCAGA
Source organism: Narcine bancroftii (assembly GCF_036971445.1). NCBI lineage: Eukaryota > Metazoa > Chordata > Chondrichthyes > Torpediniformes > Narcinidae > Narcine > Narcine bancroftii. Next base: position 91,098,742 of record NC_091476.1, on the reverse strand, counting down.
AACAGGCCATGTTGGCCTTTCGAGTCTGCACCGGTTCACTGATTTTGTGCGCCCTCTTCAGGCATTGGTCCCAGTTTGTATGACTCGGTCTTGCACTCGTTGTGAAACACCTTGGAGGTACAGTTTGTTACCGGTTTGTTTGACTCGGTCTTGCACTCGTTGTGAAACATTCATCAGAACTGAGGAAGAGAGAAACAGGCTAGGCTAGGAGGCAGGGAAGGTGGGGAATGACAAAGAAAATTTCTCCCATCAAGTGGCAGTTAACACTTCGTGTTGGCAAAGTGTTGAAAATACCGTATAGCTTGAGTCATGATGTATGGATTGGACTAAACAAAAGGAAGGAAAAATAAAAAAGGAATGGAAAGCAAAGTGGCCAGTACTGATACAAACTGAAAGAAAGCACAAGGTATCTATAATTGGAGAGTTCAATCTTGAGTTTTGCAATCCTCAACGTGTGGATCCTCGAGTTTGTGATGGGCCTTGTCATAAATGTGCAGAAGGCACAGATCAGATTGGAAGTGGGACAGCGCATTAAAGTGGCAGGCATCCAGAAGCACTGGGTCATTCCTGCGGACTGAGTGCAGGGGCTTCACAAATCACTCACACATATTCTGCATTAGGCTTTTCTAATATAGAGGGAGCCACATTGTGAACACCAATGGTTTATTGGATAATTATGTCAACTTGAACACTGGATCAATCTGTATATAAAGTCAGTTTGTATTGTTATAGAGTGCAAGAATGTTGGTTAACTGGTTACCTATTAATCCTGTAGATGAACTCCACTCTAGAAGCTTGGAGACAAAATGTGAGACTGTGGTGAGACATAGGCAGACCAATGATATTTACTGTCAACTTAAAAGCTCAGTGCTGCCTTTTCTGACCTGAGGAAAAGGATGATTGGAGACAAAGACTCAAACCTCAAGACCCAGGTGACCAGTGATCCCTTGTTATTGAGATTTAGGCTTCCAGCTCCACTGGGCACTAGACCCCCTGCAGTTCGCATACAGACCCAACCACTCTATGGACAATGTCATTGCCATTGCCCTCCATCTAGCCCTCACCCACCTGGAAAACAAGGACTTGTATGTTCGAATGCTGTTTATTGACATCAGCTCAGTATTCAACATAATCATTCCACAGTACCTGATAAGGAAGTTGAGCCGGCTGGATCTAAGCACTTCCCTCTGCAATTGGATTCTCAACTTCCTGTCGGGGAGTCCTCAGGCAGTCCGCATCGTTATAATCTCCAAGACCATCACACTGAACACGCCCCCCCCCCCCCCCCCCCAGGGCAGTATGCTGAGTCCACTGCTGTTCACTCTGCTGACCCATGCCTGTACAGATAAACACAGCTCAAACCATATCATCAAATTTGGTGATGACACAACCATGGTGGGCCTGATCAGTAAGAATGATGAGTCAGCATATAGAGGCTAAGTGCAGTCGCTAAGTGATTGGTGCACAGCCAACAATCTGTAGCTGAATGACAAAAAAACAAAAGAGATGGTTGTTGACTTCAAGAGGCCCTGGGGGGAACCACGCTCAGCTGACCATTGACAGCTCCATCGTTGAGGTCATCAAGCTCTTTGGAGTGCACTTGGCAGAGAACCTCACGTGGTCCCTTTACACAAGTTTCATAGCCAAGAAAGCCCAACAGCACCTCTACTTCCTGCGAAGGCTGAGGAAAGTTCATATCCCACCCTCCATCCTCACTACATTCTACAGAGGACATATCGAGAGCATCCTGTGAAACTGCCTCACAGCTTGCTTTGGAAGCTGTACCTCCTCGGACCACAAGACCCCGCAGAGGATAGTGAAGTCGGCGAAAAAGATCAATGGGGGCTCTCTTCCTACCATGAAAGACATTTACAATACTTGATGCAGGTGGAAGGCAATAAACATTGTGAAGGTCTCCACACACCCCTCACATAAACTGTTTTCCCTTCTGCCATCTGATAGGAGGTACCATAGCACTCAGGGTATTATATCTAGATTGGGCAAAAGTCCCCCCCCCCCCTACCCAAGCCATCAGGCTCCTGCAGCCCCAGAACATTTGGGGATTGGATACCAAGTTCTTGTACATGTATTAATGTACAAGTAATAAATGTGTTGAACTTCTATCTAACTTATATGCTCTGTGGTCCTGGAGAAACGCTATCTCGTCTTTAGCATGCGAGCATGGTATGAACGACAAATAAAAGTGACTTGACAATAAAAGGAATCTTTTGACCGTCTCAGAACGGATTCAGTCCCATTTTGGGAAGAGATTAGGAGGCAGTCAGAGGAAGAGATTAAATGTGTTCTTGAAGCCTTCCTGATGCAAATTTCCCATGGACTCCAGAGAATTTCTGGCCAGCGATCCCTCGAAGTAGTTCTGATGCTTTGGTAGTGTCATTGAGAGCCTCCACCCTGAATTCTGGCATAAAAGATAGAAGGAACCAACAGACCCAAACCTTTTCACCCTCCAATCCCACTGGCAGCCTCCCAGTCCCACAATGTCACTCCTGGAACCAAATCATTTCATGGCCCCAGCTCGTGCTAAAAAGAACAAAATAAGTGACTATGTATTATTTCCATACTTATCCCGTCACTGTATCGTTTCGCTAAGAAGGTTACGTTGTCGCTCAATTGGTCTTTGTCCTCGCTCAGGCTCCTCCCGTTACTAAGGGTTCCCTCACCTCTCAGTAACGGTGATGCCTATTGGTCGCACCGCTGAAGTTGTCCAATAGTAGCGGCGTTTGTTCACACGCACGGCAGGGGGTTGCTAGGGCTGAAGTGCCGGAGCCGCGATTCCCTCCCTGGTCGCCCCCGCTCGGTGAGCGCTTGCTGTCAGGCGGGCATGGTCCTCAACCCAGCCACCCTTCCCACCGCGTGGGGGTCGTGGCTGTGCGAGGAGATGAGAGCGGTGGCGAGGGTCAGCGACCTGAAATGTTACACCTCCGGCGGCAGCCGCCATTCTTCTTGTCGGCCGGAGAAAGCGCTGAGTTGGGAGTTAGGGTGGGGGGGCAAACTGGCCGAGCTCCGGGGGGGTGGGGGGGGGAAAACTGGCCGAGCTCCGGAGGGGGTGGAAAACTGGCCGAGCTCCGGAGGGGGTGGAAAACTGGCCGAGCTCCGGAGGGGGTGGGGGGGGGCAAACTGGCCGAGCTCCGTGGGGGGGGCAAACTGGCCGAGCTCCGGGGGGGTGGGGGGGGCAAACTGGTCGAGCCCCGGGGGGTGGGGGGGGGCAAACTGGCTGAGCTCCGGGGCAAACTGGCTGAGCTCCGGGGGGGTGGGGGGGGGAAAACTGGCCGAGCTCCGGAGGGGGTGGGGGGGGGCAAACTGGCCGAGCTCCGGGGGGGTGGGGGGGGCAAACTGGTCGAGCCCCGGGGGGTGGGGGGGGGCAAACTGGTCGAGCCCCGGGGGGTGGGGGGGGGGCAAACTGGTCGAGCCCCGGGGGGTGGGGGGGGGCAAACTGGTCGAGCCCCTGGGGCGAGGGGGGGTAGGGGGGTGATTGCGAGCTGAACTTGGAGTAAGTGTAGGGTGGAAAGTTAGCACTTTAAAAGAAAGCAGATCCCATGGATGGTGACAACAAAGCCCAAATAGTAAACGAATTGGAAAGGTATTGCAGTTTCAGGTAACTGTTGGAGGTGTGAAGCCCTGAGAAAGAAATAAGAGGCTCTCTGGACAATACTGGATGATTCGAAATGTGAAACTTTGAAATGAGTGTAATTCACAAAAAAAGGACCAACATCGCCCTTGTGAATGAAGACAAATGAAATTAAAATAGAATATTCAAAATGTTGCATTAAAAGGTTTGCTTCCAGGAGTCGACCTAGTTTGCTATCCAAATGCTGTAAAAGGTGGTTGGATCCATGTTGACTTGATGAAAGAGTTATTGGGGGTGAAATTCAAACATTGAAAATGTACCAAATCAGGTTAGCCACTCCTTGTTCGTGCCTAAAAGGAAATCTGGGGTATGTAAATGGCAGGTATATCACTTTCACACACCAAATTTGCATTGCATCTCCAGGTGTCTTCAAGAGGGGAGGGGTGGGGGGGGGGGGGGGGAGAAAAATGATTGGGGCTACATAGAATTTGTTGATAATGGTTATGTCAGAAAATGATGGATGTAGATAGTTAAGGATTAAGTGGTGGGGTTGGTTAGGTGCAGAAGAATTAAAACAGAAATGTTTAGTGCCTTAGTAATTTAATGAACTCTATAGATGGTCTTCTCTGTGTTCCAGCAAATCCTTTTGCATTGTTTACTGATGTGAAATAAGAAATTACTTCAAAATACATTACTCTCACCTCATTTGATTTTACTGTTGAAACAATTAATTTGTTTCCTCCCTTTGATATAGTTGTTCGCAAACAATTATCTTTAAGACTTTTATTCCCTCAAGGCTTTCCTGCAAACTTTCCAGCAATTAAGGAAATTAATGAAAGAACATAAAAATAGGAAGCATTCAAATCTCGTGCCTACACTGCTATTCACTCGTGACAATCGTCTTAGTGTTGCTTTCCTGCAGTAACCATGCATCTTCTGATGGCCATAACATCAAAATATTAATCAGTCTCTGTCTTGAAAATGCTCAGCAACTGTGGAGATTTACAGTATTCTTGGGTAGAGAATTCCAAAGAAACACCCCCTCTTGATGAAACTTTTATCTTGACCAACCTCTAATTTTAAGATTTTGACCCCTGGTTCAAGACAACTCAGAGAGGGTTTTTGAAAATAAATTGATCTCCTGATATCAGTTTTTTGATAGCAGTGTGTGGGATCAAAATATTTTACAGTTAGCACCCATGAAATGTAGGAAAAAAAATTACAGGACTGATTTAACTGGTATGAATGCCTTGGATTTATCATGTTGAAGGCATTATTGAATTAGTGTTACAAATAAAAAGTAAATTAATTTCTAAAGCAGTAAAAATAATTACTTTCAAAATAGGCCTGAACTTAGCAATAATATAGAGTGTCTGTACATCGAAGTTTCTTTATTTTTGTTGCCTTGTATGTGCCAACTTGGAGCACATGTTTTTAAAGTAATAATTTCATTTACCAAGCTTGTTCCCTGTACATGTGATATCAAATACTTTTCACATTATAGCTGTAGTAAAACTGAAATAATCAAGCAAAGTGATATGCCTCAACACCTTGATAAAGTGCTTTGAGAAGTTGATTATGAGACAGATCAGCTTCTATCTCAAGAAGGAATTGGACCCACTTCCATTGACTATCATTACAATAGGTCAATAGCAGATGCCATCTCACTGACCCTCCTCGCTGAATTTGATCGCTTGGAACACAGGAACATTTATGACATTAGCTATACAGCTCTGTGTTCAACAATGTTGCATTAAAAGGTTTGCTTCCAGGAGTTGTCCTAGTTTGCTATCCAAATGCTGTAAAAGTGTTGACTTGATGAAAAGAGTTATTGGGGGTGAAATTCAAACATGGAAAATGTACCAAATCAGGTCAGCCACTCCTTGATCATACCTAAAGGAAATCTGGAGTATGTAAATGGCAGGTATATCACTATTTTACACACAAAATTAACTAAAGGATATGGGACCCTATTCCTCCCCCTGCAACTGAAGCAGCAGACCCCAATCAGTGTAGATTGGCCACATCACCTCTTCCACACTGATTATCAATGAAGGGGCACTCCAAGGCTGTGTGCTTTACTCCCTGTGGACTCCTGATTGTGCAGCCAAGTTCAGCTCCAACTCAGTCTAAAAATCTGTTGTTGGTTGAATAATGAAAGGATGAGTCACAATACAGAAAGGGGATTGAGAATCTGGTTGTATGGTGCAAGAACAACAATCGGTCTTAACCTCACCAAGACAAGGAATCTTATTGTTGATTTTAAGAAGAAGAGCCTGAGTGTCTACACTCTTATCTACATTTACAAGATGGATGTTGAAGGGACTGGAATTGTTGATTTCCTGTGATTCCATATTTCAGAAGACTTCTGGACCCAACATATATGAAGAAGGCACACTAATGTCTGAAGAGATGAATGATCAAATTTCTACAGGTGGACTATGGAAGGTGTTCTCATTGGTTGCCCCACAGCCTAATTTGGCAATTCAAATACTCAGTAACTGAAGATACAGAGCCAGGTACCAACACAGGCTCTGACCTCCCATCAATTGAAGACGTATGAGGCAGCCAATGTCATGAATGATCCCCATGTACCCTAGTCACAACCTCTACCTTTGGGCAGAAGCCCAAAGACCAGTAGGTTCAATAATAGTTTATTTCTAACAGCTGTCAGGCTTTTGAATCTCCCCTTGCTACACAAATCATGGGATGTTCCGACAGAGCAAAGGGACTGTCTGCACTATTTTCTCTACACTAAGTTAACTGAATATTATATTATCCATACTTTGCATTGATATTTCTTTAATTGTTTTTACAAAGCACCTGTTTGGCTGAGCAATTAGGAATTTTGGTGTGTGTGTGTACAATGTGTAAGACAATAAACTTATCAACTTGTTTGGAAATCCTGATGGTTCAACATCTTGCTCCCTCCTTTGAGATCATCCTGTGCCCAATTCCCATGATCCCTTGAAATGCATTGAGGATCTTGTCCCTGTGTTTATTCTAAACATGGGGAACTAGTTTCCCACTCTTTCTTTATACACACCACAGTCTTGTTTCCCATGTAACTTTTAAACTCACTGGGGCCCTGTTTACTATGTTCCCTTTAAACTCCTCTGATTCTCTAGAAAAATTATTATCCCACTGTGCAACATCCTAAAAGTTGATTAAAAAACCTGATGTATTCATAGAAGTAATATCCTGTCATGCAGAAAATCTGCCATCCCCAACCCAACAGATCCCAAGGGTGTGGGATTATCAGTGTTTAATGTACATTGTTTTTGGGTAACATCATGCTAGATTTTTTGTAAGCAAGTTCCTTTTAGAATGATAAGGTAGCATTATAGATATTAAGGATGAACTGATTTTTACAGCACCTGGAAGATGAGAAGAGAAGGCATACCTGGCTAGTTTTACCCACTACTCAGCAGCCTGCTCAAAATGGTTTGCTGCCAATGTGTTATTTAACAAAAAGGGAAAGAACGTTTAATTAAAATATAATGGGGGAAAATGTAAGCAAGTCACTGAATAGATGCACAAAATTTATGGTGAGGCTGGGTTGTAATCATTTACTACTGAGATTTTAAAGTTTGTATGGAGCTAATGCTATTTTACCCTACTTGCAGAAACCTTGACAATGGCTGGTATCGTGATGGGAGTAGGACCAGGGATTTTTATCCTTGCTGTTATTTGGGTTTTGTGTTTACTGATATGTAACCTGTTATCTCGGTCAGGAGGCATGATCAGGTAAGGCACTGTTCACGACTTAAAATTTATAGGTAAATGTATAGTATAATGCATTTATGGTTTTGCCTTTCTCAGAATTATTAATATGAAGCCTTGTCTTCAGATGAGTGCAACTGCAGCAAACTTAGCTCAACCATTTTTCTCCATTGAGATACTTGTTTACAATAGTTTATCTGTTCCTCGTGAAGACCAAGGACCAAATCTCAAATTTTATTCTGAACTGTTTATTTCTGAATGACCAGTAATTTTATTAAACCTTTTCATTCTGGATCTGTCATTTTATTTAAACTTTCTATACTCAACTTGCTTTGAAGCACGAAACCAAACATAAATTCTTTCCTCCTTCAGTCAAATCTCCCTTCTTCTTTTGACTTTTGTGTGAGTATCTTGAATTCTGCATAGCTTATACTTAGTAAGTAATAGGGGATGGATCTACTCATAGCACAAGGAGCATAGATAATGGGAGAAAATAGGCCATGTCACTAAACAAAGGGGACAATGAGCATGAGAGAATGTGATCAGGCAACATATTACAAATGAAGAATGGGAGGGAATGGATCTCTAAATGTTGCTACCAAGCAAAAATCATTGCTGTATAACACAATTGTAGCTTTTTGTACCAATTTTAAGAAAAAGCTCCTTAATACCTTCTTGGATTATTTGTAAAGTACTTGCACTTCACAAATTTATCACCATTCAATATTCAAGAGGTAAATTGCTTGTAATGATCTCTTTATATCTGTATGAAGTGTGTGAGCATGCAATAATTGCACAAAATATTTTTTTAAAATAGCTTGTATACATACAAATGGGTTTTGCTATACATATATTTTATTACATTTATTATTTACTAGTAAGAAATGGGTACATTTGGCTTTCCAATTAGCCTTTTGATAAGGCACATGATGCTTCGAAACAAGATTGGAGCCCTTAGAATTGCGGGATAGGTATTAGTATAGAGAGTATTAGTATTAGCTGACGGCAAAGAGCAGAAATAAAGGTTTTTTTTCTGGCTGGCTGATGACTTGTAGTATTCCACAGTGGCTACTGTTGGTTCCACTATTTTTTTTTACATTATATGTTTATGATTTGAATGACAGAATTGTTGGCTTTGAGGCCAAGTTTGCAGGGAATAGGAAAATAGGTGGATGGACAGGTAGAATTGAGGAACCAGAGTGCAGAAGGACTTGGATAGGCTGGGAGAATGGGAAAAGAAGTGGCAGGTGGAATACAACATAGGGAAGTGTATGGTCATGCACTTTGGAAAAAGAAATAAAGATGTAACCTTTCTTTAAATGGGGAGAAAATGTAGAAAGTGGAGATCAAATTCAGGATTTTCTAAAGGTTAACTTGCAGCCTGAGTCGGTAGTCAGGTACCATTCATTTTGAGAGGACATTAAATACTTGATAATCCTGCAATCTTGAGATCTGTTGGTGTAGGGATGACTGATTTTCTGCATGACTGGTTATTACATCATTAAATACATTAGGACAACTTATCAACTTTTTAAGATATTGCACAGTGGGATAATAAATTTTCTAGAGAATCAGATGAGTTTAAAGAATGTAGTAATAAAAGTGAGGATGTAATGCTGAAGCTTTACAAGACAGTGGTCTGACCACATTTGGAGTATTATGAGCAATTTTTGGCCCCATATTTGAGGAAGGATGTGTTGGAAAGAGTTCAGAAGAAGTTGATGAAGATGATCCCAGGAGTGTTTGATGGGTCTGGGCCTACAATTGCTGCAGTTTTGAAGGATGGGGGTGGGGGGAATCTCATTGAAACCTACTGCATATTGAAAGAACTAGAGATATAGTGGATGTGGAGAAGATGTTGCAGTAATGGGAGAATTTTGGACCAGAGGGCACTGCCTTAGAATAAAGAACATTTCTAGAACATCTTTTTCGAACAAAGATGAGGAGAAATATCTTCAGCCAGAGAATGGTGAATCAGTAGAATTTGTTGCCAAAGACAGCTGTGTAGGCCAAGTCATGGGGTATAATTAAAGCAGAGGGGGATGAATGGCAAAGCAGACTCATTGGGCTGAATGACCCAAATCTGCTCTTTTGTTTCATGGTCTAGTGGTTAAAATTGAGTTTCTTATAAAGAAGAACAGTGAGAGAAGAATGGTATAAGTTAAGGCAGTGGAAAGGACATACTTAATATCAAGGCAGGGATTGGGCTTCTGCATAGTGAAAATATGCGTGGTCGGGATAGGATTAAGATGGATAACAGAAAGTAGACCATAACAAATAAACCTAAACGCAAGCAAATTTAAAGACAAACTGGCATCAATGACCAATAATCAGGGGACCAATAGAGGATACTTTGTTTAAAGTAATCTTCAGTTCAATGATTTTGATCTTCCAAGCACTTTGCATTGCTTAGCTTCCGAGATCAGACGAGATCGGGCGTTTTCAGGCTAGTATGGCCGTAGGCTCACTTTGCATTGCTAGGTAGTTCAATTATATGGAATTGATGGGAATATCTCATGTGTTTTTTTATGCAGTCGGCTCTCGATTGTATTGGTTTTCCTCTTGGCATTGATACTCACCTTGATCCTCATCTTTTTTCCTCGAGCCAAGGAAACACCTGAACCAGTGACTGAAAAAGTGGTAAGAACAGTGTTTGTATCTGTACTTTTATAACCTTCCTCTGAGCTTTTATTAAAAACAATGAACTGTGTGCAGGCAGCAGAACTTTATCAAGCCTCAGGCAATCTCATTTTTCACATTTGCAGTGCACAACATATTGATTTTGGCGAAAGATGAAGTACTGTACCTACAGCATAAATCCAGGAAAACTCCCAAAAGAATAAATCAAAGATTTAAAGTAAAAACCAAATAAACCCGAGCAGTAAAATAAATTCCCTTTGCTATATTATTCCTTCGCTCAATCCATTTAATTACAGGGAGTTCTTCTGGGCTTTCATGTAGTCCTGCGGTCAAAAGATCAAGGCTCACTTATTGAGGTCACCTGAGCTGATATGACCTCTAATCTTTTATTTATAAATTATGTCAGCATATAGTGGAGTCTCATATTAGGATCAGAATTTTATTGGCCTCACCTAAAACACGATATCCTCTGTGGTGCATCTTCAAAAAAATCTCAGCATTTCCAGGGCTGCACCACCCTCTTCTATTTTTGATATTAGTGGGCCAGCTCTGAAAACTGCAGTCATTGTTGAAAAAGTTTTAAATACACAGGACAAAAGAGAATAAGAATAAAAAAATCATGAAACACAATAAAATACTGAGATAAGTCTGACTTGAAAATATGATCATAAATAATTAACAACCATTGAATAGAAAGTATGAAGTTAACAAGGATGAGGATTAAATGTATTGTTCTCTCTGAGGTCAGTATAGAGATCAATTTCAATAATGTAGACTCTAGAAACCAAAGTTAAGAAGTTAGGGTTATTTGTTAATATGTATTAGATGAAGAAGCTGCATTTTTAAAGAATTTAAGGAATCAAGGCACTTGTTAACCCATTAAAGTACCAGTACTTGAAAAAAAAAGTACCAGTACTTGCTGGAATTCAAGAATGAAATGCTAATTTTATTACACGCTGAAGAGGAATGAGGACAATGACCTGAGGGTTTGTGGTTTGAAAGAAGTTGATGAATTTGGAACACTTGATGAGGCTGCATGATGAGTGGAGCTCTCACTGTGGCGTTGAATATGAACACCATGCAGAGTTTGGAGAAATATCTGAGCTATTGTAGTTTGTACAACAGGGACAGAGTTCATTTGAGAGGAAATTAGAAATACCCACAAGCACCTATTAGCATTGATGGGAAGCAGGTAGAAAGAGATTTCTGAGATCTACCATATCTGTGCCTTGTAATCTTGCATACTTCTATCAGGTAATGTCTAGTCTTCTCCATTTCAGGGAAATATCCAGCATTTCCATTATCTCTCCCTAACTAAAGTCCTCCAATCCTGTCAACATTCTGGTTAACCACCTCTGCTTAACTTCTTTTGGAACGGAAAAACAAAAACAAAAAAAAATCCAGCACAGTATTCGTTGACTAGTGGTGCTTTAGAATTAAAATAGAATGTAGAACACTGGTGTTAATTGATTTAATTAAAATACGAGTGTGACTTCTATTATTTTGTCGTTAGTACTTACAGTGGCTTTATTTTACAGTCACTCCCAGTAGTTTGCTTCCCCCAAAGGAGGGTCAGAAACCCACCTTCTACATGTTGGTGGAACTGATTTCAGGAGAAATAAATAGCACCTTTGGTTATCTACAGCCATAAGGACTGACAAGGTGATGTGCAAAAACTCGACAGAATCTTCAAAATAATAGTTCCCTAATTTGGGAATAATTTAGCCTGGCTCATGCAATTCACTAGCTGACTGCAACACTACCCCCAGCAGATCAGATGTGAAATTTTACAAACCTGACATTAAAATGGAACTGTGCTGCAGTGAGCGTCGGCTAACTTCCATCTATGATCAAATAATAAACTACCAGGATACCAATTAGCAGGGCACAGGGCAGGACCTCTGCTCACGAACCAATGAGCTATTAATATTACATAGACCAAGTTCTGTGTACTGCTCGCAGTACCAGGCCCCACTAATTGGCTCATTAAAGAATGAGGTGTGTTAAACGAGCGCCCGACGAGTCCACAGGAGATTTTGTTCTGCCACTGAGGTGGAGCTTATTCTTCCTCAACATCTTTGCAGTGAATCAAGCTCCTTGTATTGCTGCATCAGAATATACAGCCAAATTCTCCTGGAGGGGCAATGATTACTATTCGCTAGCATTCTGTCACTGCCTCTTTTTGGCTTTTTCTCTCTCTCTCAAATCTAATGAATATTTTACACTGCATGTGAAGTTGCAGATTTACATGTTAACATTACTGAGATATTTCAGATAAAGCTTTGTTTAAAATCAGATTGCAAGAGTAGCACTGAATCTCTTTGGTAAGTTGCATGTAAAGGTTTATGGAAATCTTTGCTTGTCAGTCATGTAGAAGGTGCATGATCAAGAATGGGTTTAGGTATTTGAGCATTGATTTCTTGTAAAATTCAGTTAAGATTTTCAGGAATTGTGTAAAGTTGTATGAAGAAAATATTAATGCTGGTGGGGTAAATTCATGGCATTTATGAATATTTGAGGCTCATCCACACATTTGTTCTCATTGTTCTTAAATATGGACTCCTTTCATTGAACCCACTTTGTCCACATTCAGAAATAGTAGTTTATGAAGATATCTTTTTTTTTAATTCAGAATCAGAATTTATTGTCACAAACAAGTCACAAAATTCATTGTTTTGTGGCATTATTACTATGCAAACATTCAAAGAAACCATCTTACAACAATAACAAATGGTGCACAAAAAGTCAAAGTGAGGCAGTGTCTTTAGTTCATTAACCATTCAGGAATCTGATGGCAGTGGGGAAGAAACTGTCCTTGTGCTGCTGAGTGCTCGTCTTTAGGCTCCTGTACCTTTTTTCCAATGAAAGCAGAGTGAAGAGGGCATGGCCTGAGTGGTGGGGGCCCCTGAGACATCACTTGTAGAAATCCTTGATGGAGTGGTCTGGTGTCCATGATTCTTTGGCTTGGCTTCGCGGACGAAGATTTATGGAGGGGGTAAAAAGTCCACGTCAGCTGCAGGCTCGTTTGTGGCTGACCAGTCCGATGCGGGACAGGCAGACACGATTGCAGCGGTTGCAAGGGAAAATTGGTTGGTTGGGGTTGGGTGTTGGGTTTTTCCTCCTTTGCCTTTTGTCAGTGAGGTGGGCTCTGCGGTCTTCTTCAAAGGAGGCTGCTGCCCGCCAAACTGTGAGGCGCCAAGATGCACGGTTTGAGGCGTTATCAGCCCACTGGCGGTGGTCAATGTGGCAGGCACCAAGAGATTTCTTTAGGCAGTCCTTGTACCTTTTCTTTGGTGCACCTCTGTCACGATGGCCAGTGGAGAGCTCGCCATATAATACGATCTTGGGAAGGCGATGGTCCTCCATTCTGGAGACGTGACCCATCCAGCGCAGCTGGATCTTCAGCAGCGTGGACTCGATGCTGTCGACCTCTGCCATCTCGAGTACCTCGACGTTAGGGGTGTGAGCGCTCCAATGGATGTTGAGGATGGAGCGGAGACAACGCTGGTGGAAGCGTTCTAGGAGCCGTAGGTGGTGCCGGTAGAGGACCCATGATTCGGAGCCGAACAGGAGTGTGGGTATGACAACGGCTCTGTATACGCTTATCTTTGTGAGGTTTTTCAGTTGGTTGTTTTTCCAGACTCTTTTGTGTAGTCTTCCAAAGGCGCTATTTGCCTTGGCGAGTCTGTTGTCTATCTCATTGTCGATCCTTGCATCTGATGAAATGGTGCAGCCGAGATAGGTAAACTGGTTGACCGTTTTGAGTTTTGTGTGCCCGATGGAGATGTGGGGGGGCTGGTAGTCATGGTGGGGAGCTGGCTGATGGAGGACCTCAGTTTTCTTCAGGCTGACTTCCAGGCCAAACATTTTGGCAGTTTCCGCAAAGCAGGACGTCAAGCGCTGAAGGTCATTAATAATCCTTTGGAGTTTTTTTCTTGTCCTGAGCATTGGCACCTCCGTACCAGACATTGATTCAACCAGCCAGAATGCTCGCCAAGGTGCACCTGTAGAAGTTTTTGAGAGTCTTCGATGAGATACCAAATCTGCTCAACCACCTCACAAAGTTTAGCTGCTGGCGAGCCTTCTTCGTGATTGCATCAACATGGAGGCTCCAAGACAGATCCTTGGACATGTTGACACCCAGGAATTTGAAGTTCTCTCCACTACTGAGCCTGGATCGTGTTCTCCTGATTTCCTCCTGAGATCCACAATCATTTCCATGGTTTTGCTAATGTTGAGCGCAAGGTTGTTGGTGTGACACCACTCAACGAGCTGATCTGTCTCCCTCCTTCCTGTACGCTTCTTCATTGCCGTTTGTGATTCTGCTGACAACCGTGGTGTCATCGGGAAATTTGTAGATAGCATTGGAATTGTGGCTGGCCATAAGTGTATAGTGAGTAGAGCAGTGGGCTAAGCATGCATTCTTGAGGTGAACCTGTGTTGATAGTAAGGAGGAGATGCACTGATTGGTCTTTTGACGAGGAAGTCACGGATCCAGTTGCACGGTGGGGGGGTTCAGAGGCCCAAGGTTTGAGCTTCTGAGGGAATAATGGGAATAATGGTGTTGAAGGCTGAGCTTTAGTCTATGAAGAGCAACCGTAAATTTTAACTCCCAGGCAATAAGTGGAAGCTTAACTGTAACCTCTGTAGATTCGAATTATAAACTTGATTTGGTATGTTAAATGTTCAGTGACATGTATTTTGCCATTGTGGTCAAGCTGTGACAGCAAGAAAAAGATATGACAAAGACTTGATTAATGGGGAAATAAGTTATTTTTTGATAATGCAACCTTCAGTTGGTCAATCTCACTGGCCAGGAAGTACTATCTGGAATGTACTTTTCCCACCTGTGACTTTGTAAATTGCTTAACATTTAGCTGATGACATAGGTTAAGTCTTCATGATTGCAAAGTTATGTGTACAACAGACTGTCAATAATTTTGAGACCTGCTATTGATGCAACTGTTATTGAACATGCTGATGAATAGTTCTATCATATTGCATGTGGCATTGTAGCAACATCTGTTTCTCTTGTTTATGTGAATTAAACAACACCGTTAAGTACAATGTGGTAAAAACATTTTCCTTAATCCTCAGTAGCTACTCTTTCATTTATTGTGGAACATCAGATATAAATGCCAAAAGTTCTCGTTCTTCAATCCCTTAGAATCAAAAATGATTTGCTTCAGCTCCCAGTTCTTTGGTTTGAATTAGATGAAGGTGTGCAGACTCAATTATTGAATAGACAGACAGTGCTACCCAAGGAGGGTGGGTAGAAAGGTTGAGATGTGTGTATTTCTTTTGCATACCACTTCTGAGTGCACAGGTCATAATCTCAAAATGATCAATGGCTTTCTGATGTTCTTTCTCCATTTTGAGTGAATGTAGGTCAGGGATTCCCATGGGTTAGCTGGGATATTTCAGAGACATTAAGAATGCCCTCAAAGCCTTTTCTGTCCTGAAAATCTATTACTGTGATGGAGTGAGGAATAGAAAACTTGTTATAGAAAATTTGCATGTTCTCAATGTCTCATCAATTTATAAAGATGCACCACAGCTTGGTACAGGAACTGCTCTGCCTAAGACCACAAGAAATTGTGGAGTTAAGAATGCAACTCAAGCCACTACACAAAACCAACTTCACCTTTCCACTTTCTGCTGCTGTGGGAAAGTAGCCAACATATTAAAAGATCCATCTCACCCCAGTCATACTCTCTTATCCACTCTCCTGTTGGGCTGAAGACTTATGTTTGAAAAAGGACAATACCATATTCAAGAACAGTTTCTTCCCACTGTTATCAGACCATTGACTGGATATCTCATTTGTAAAGTGATGCTGCTCTTGCAGTTTTTACTCAACTTTTCTCTAAAATTCTATACTCTACATTCCCTCTGGTACTTAAATATGGGTTGACTAGCCTGGATAAGATGCAAAACAAAGTATTTTACTATATCTTGGTACATGTGACAATAAGCAATTCAATTGTTTTCAGAAATTGGAGTTCAGTGTTGGCATATGATTAATGTAGCTCACTCTCAGCTTAGAGAGCATGATCAGGGATATTGCTAGGGGTATTGTACTGGGGAAAGAAGCCGATATTGGTTTATCAATTCTTCCAATGGGTTTGGAGGATTTTGCAGATGGTTTTTGTGATACTTCTGTCTTGCTTGGAGATGCTTGCTGTATGTTTCTGAGTGGAGATCAATTGGTGCTATTCAGTAGATGGTGTGCTTTTGGGTAGAGGTCTTTAAATCCTATTTTCTATTTTCCTGGTGCACTGGAGAAATTGATTAATGCAACTTCATCATTGATCTCTGCTTTCACTGGGAAGTTACTTCTGAGATATGGAAAGTGATCCATGTTTTTCAGGGCTTCACTGTGAATTTGATTGTTGGAAGTAGTGATGTGCACCAAAGCAGGTTGTAAAAAACTTGTCTTCTGATGCTTAATGTAAAGCTTGGCTTTGTGCATCAAGTGAATGAGTTGAGACATTTCTGAAGATGTATGTACATGAGCACCATTTGCACTGCCACAGAGTGAAGGGATATGGCTGCTGCAAGAATACTGAGCAATAATTGCATGTTTCCCTCCATATGATCGCAATCCAGCTAGTTACAGAAAGGGGAGTATCCCTTCAAATTCAAATAAAAGCCTGTGCTGGTATCTGTTAATAGCAGTTAATAGCTCCCTATGCAGTGGTGAAGCCACCAGATGTCACAAAGCTTCCACTTCATTTCATCTGCATGACTCTGGCTAATGAATGACGTACAGTAAACCACCCATCCCCCCCCCCCCCGTATCCGGAATTCAATCAAGCAGCAGCCTCAGGCAACCAGCAATATTTTTTTAAAAAAATGAAAATAAATAAATTTAAAAAAAGAATCAGAATACAAAAATAGATTTGAAAAATGCAAATTTAAAATTATAAAATAACACATAAACCTTTGATGAAGATGGGAGCAAATATTCAACTAGCTGAGTGTCTTGGTCGTGCCCAGCATGAATAGCTGGTTGATGCTGCTCGCCGTTGGGGTGAATGTTATTGTCTCCTTATCCCGGCTTATTAAAAGTTGTCCCAGTCAGAGGCTTTGTCTGTAAACTTGGGAGGTTAATTATCATTTTTTCGGACAGCTCCTCAAGGAGGAGGTACCTGCAGATGCAGCGATGGTTAAATGTTTTCAAAGAATGTGACTAAAAGTAAAGTAAAATGCTTTAAGGTTTATATATTCATGCGAGTGAAGTTTGCTCTGTGTAAGTACAGTAGAGTTTCTTTATGTCTTTTAAACTGTTTATTCTTAATGCAGGTGTATTAGTTAGGCCTTGTAAGAACAAGTCTCAAGCAAATGGAAAATACACTTATCTGGCCTCAAACAATCCCCATAGGTGCTGGACACCAGAGATTTTTTACTGTATTTAAGTTCTATGGAACATGAGATTCTGTGACCACTACCCATCCCTATCTCTCCCACTTTCACAATCGGACAATGAAGATGGCCTTATGCTACAGATAGCCAGTTTGTATCTGGGCAAAAGGGCAACCTGTAGCTTTTCTTGGATACACCAACCTTGCAAAACTTATGTTCATGTGAATGAAATCAAAGTTGTGGCTGAAGTATGTGACACTTCCCAATGAATTGACCTAACTGAAGCATGAACACCTCCTCCTTGAAGTCCTTGGATGGTATTTTCCCCCACTGATTGCTCTTCTTCTCATCATCATTTTTATAGTAGTTTTGCTCATTCTTCCTGTCATATGGGACTCCAATCAAAATGGCAACTAAAGAAACCTTGCATGGGGATTCTGGTTAATGCAGAAAGCTTGAGCTCCTGGTGCAGTACTTGTATCTAATCAACAGTGCTTGCATAATCTACTTGCCATGCTTACTTACAGCAGCCATTATTATTAACCAGGGAACCTCCTTTCCAATTTGATGTCATGCCACAAAAGTAGCATGCTTTGTATATCTAATTGGAAACAGCAATCAAACCAGCAAAAGGATACATTTTACAACTGTATGTATATTAATTTTGCTTTTATCAGATTTTCATATGAAAAGATTACTTTAGGTCAGTGGTTCTCAACCTTTTTCTTCCCACTCACATACCACTTTAAGTAATCCCTATGCCATTGGTGCTCTGTGATTGGTAAGGTATTGCTTAAGGTGGGATGTGAGTGAGAAGGGAAGGTTGAGACCCATTGTTACTGAAATATTTTGTTTGATAAAAATTGTCATTGGTCCATTTCCTTTGGAGTTATGAAACTGTTGCACATAGCGAGTCAATGAAAACAGTGGTTTTCAAACTTTTTCTTTCCACCCATATACCACCTTAAGCAACCCCTTACTAATTTCGGAGCACCGATGGCACAGGGAATACTTAAAGTGGTCTGTGAGTGGAAAGAAAAAGGTTGAGAACCACTGCTTTAGGCGCAATAGAATTTGAATAATTTCCCTCTTTATTCAAGTGGAGGGAAATAATAACCATATTGTGTAAAGATAGCTTGTAAATTTTGTTACATCATGAAGAGAGTTTGGTTGTTTTTCCAGACTCTTTTGTGTAGTCTTCCAAAGGCGCTATTTGCCTTGGCGAGTCTGTTGTCTATTTCGTTGTCGATCCTTGCATCTGATGAAATGGTGCAGCCGAGATAGGTAAACTGGTTGACCGTTTTGAGTTTTGTGTGCCCGATGGAGATGTGGGGGGGCTGGTAGTCATGGTGGGGAGCTGGCTGATGGAGGACCTCCGTTTTCTTCAGGCTGACTTCCAGGCCAAACATTTTGGCAGTTTCCGCAAAACAGGACATCAAGCGCTGAAGAGCTGGCTCTGAATGGGCAACTAAAGCGGCATCGTCTGCAAAGAGTAGTTCACGGACAAGTTTCTCTTGTGTCTTGGTGTGAGCTTGCAGGCGCCTCAGATTGAAGAGACTGCCATCCGTGCGGTACCGGATGTAAACAGCGTCTTCATTGTTGAGGTCTTTCATGGCTTGGTTCAGCATCATGCTGAAGAAGATTGAAAAGAGGGTTGGTGCGAGAACACAACCTTGCTTCACGCCATTGTTAATGGAGAAGGGTTCAGAGAGCTCATTGCTGTATCTGACCCGACCTTGTTGGTTTTCATGCAGTTGGATAATCATGTTGAGGAACAGAGCCGTTGTCATACCCACACTCCTGTTCGGCTCCGAATCATTGGTCCTCTACTGGCATCACCTACGGCTCCTAGAACACTTCCACCAGCATTGTCTCCGCTCCATCCTCAACATTCATTGGAGCGCTTTCATCCCTAACGTCGAAGTACTCGAGATGGCAGAGGTTGACAGCATGGAGTCCGCGCTGCTGAAGATCCAGCTGCGCTGGGTGGGTCACGTCTCCAGAATGGAGGACCATCGCCTTCCCAAGATCGTGTTATATGGCGAGCTCTCCACTGGCCACCGTGACAGAGGTGCACCAAAGAAAAGGTACAAGGACTGCCTAAAGAAATCTCTTGGTGCCTGCCACATTGACCACTGCCAGTGGGCTGATATCGCCTCAAACCGTGCAGCTTGGCGCCTCACAGTTTGGCGGGCAGCAACCTCCTTTGAAGAAGACCACAGAGCCCACCTCACTGACAAAAGGCAAAGGAGGAAAAACCCAACACCCAACCCCAACCCACCAATTTTCACCTGCAACCGCTGCAACCGTGTCTGCCTGTCCCGCATCGGACTTGTCAGCTACAAACGAGCATGCAGCTGACGTGGACATTTACCCCCTCCATAAATCTTCGTCCGCGAAGCCAAGCCAAAGAAAAGAAGAGAGTTTACATTCAGAGTTATTCTGTATTTTTTCCCAACTTTGGGGCATGTAGAATGCTAATTAAATAAACCTTTATTGTTTACTCCTTAAAGTGTGGGTTCTTTCTAGAGTAAAATTACTGCACACATTTGTCTTTTTTTTAGTAAAGTAGGATATATTCAGGTAGCTCTCATGACTGGGAGCTTATTTTTTCTCCATCCTTAGTTTAGGACACAGATCATTTGCACTGATGTTCCCATCATTCTGACTCAGAAAATTTAACTCAGCACAGACTGATAATCAAAATCTTGACCTTTGATCTGTATCTCAGGACCACACTCAGGTAAAGTTTATCTTTGGCAAAATGTTATTGGAGCATTTATGCATTGTCTGTTAGGATAAGGGTCATTAGATATTATATTCAAATGGAAATTCTTAATTTTTTTCACATGCTTAGTTCCTTAGCTATGGGATCTGGATAGAGGGAGGCATTTAGTTGCAGCTGAGGTTTTCCTGTGAAGAGAGGAAAAGACATTTGCAAGACTATCTGCTTGTTGCTTGTTAAGTTGCTTTGCTTTAACTAAATAAGCAAATTACCTGTTTGTTCTCTTGGTGCAAGAAAGTATTGAAAGTTGAATACATTCCTTCTTTTTTCTTGCAGATCATTGACGAATTCTTTATTGGCCGCTATTGTCTGCTGTGTATATTGATTGTGGGATTTCTGGCAGGCTTAATTCTACTATTTCCTCATTATATTGTGGAACATATAGAAGCAAAACCTCTTCGAAGCTTCTGAGAAGCAATCTACAGAGTCCTTGGACTCTGTGTGTGAAAGCAGGATTTGTAACTTACCTAAAAGTTTATTTTTGTGAAAACCATGGTGGTGGATATTGAAATACCTCTCAAGGAGCAGTAGACTAGCATTAATTTAAATGTCAGTTCTCGTTTTTAAAAGAAAAAAAATCCAAATGAATTGTTTGTTTTTTTAAATTTTTTTACCATTTCCCAGAGGTATGTGGTTTCTGTTGGAAAGGAAATTAAGAGATTTACTTTGAATAGAGCAGTGGAAATAAAAGGCTAGCAGTGAGAACATGTAAAAATTTGGAGAGAATGACTACAAAATTACAGAAATGTCAGCACAAAATAAGGGTACTGATGGATGATATATACTGGCACAAACATTTTTCAACCAGTCTGGTCTCCCTTTTTCCTATGAATCCATGGAGATACAAATGGTAAGTGTCCCTTCATATCAAATGGCCACTCACAATTCTTATATCTGAACAAAAATGAGCAACTGTAGATGGGTTAAAAAGACGAATCTTGTCTGTTTAACCCAGGGCCCTTGTTGCCTTTTTTTTACAGAGTTTTGCTTCCAGTCTTCGGATGATTAACAGAGACTTAATCAGAAAATATTTCATTTCTGTGTTTGAGAATACTGGAGAAATGGGAAATAACCTTTGTTTCCTTATCTGCAAATTCCAACAATCTAGATTACTGTATATATTTTATTGTATGTGTCTTAGTGTTACTGTAAACATCTTAATATTTTAATGTGTTTAACTTCTAACAAGTTTATGCTCCATGGTCCTGGAGAAACACTACCTTGTATTTACCGTGCGAGCATGGTATGAACGATAAACAAAGGTGACTTGAAATAAGATGCAGCATTTTACATTAAAATAATATCAGAATATATAAGGCATAATACACATCCTGCCTTCTCACAGTTTAACTCTAATTTACGTCTGAGACCGTACCTAAGGGATTAATCTGGTGAATCTATACAAAACCACAAAAAGGATTTCAAGCTGGAATTTTGGTCTCTACAATCATTGAGGTAATAGAAGAAAATGCACTACAGGTTTCCTATGTTGCTGCCAGGTATCTGAAAAACAAAGACTAGGAAAATTTGAGTTATTTTATTTGAATAGAGGAGGTTAAAGGGTTATTTGCTAGTTTAAAATGGTGACCGAACATCATAAAAAGCAAACAGAGGGAGATGGTTTCTATGCTCTTATATAGTGACTTCCAACATAGTGAAATATCTCAAGGCTGTTCAGGTATATGTGAGCAAAAACATTTGGCACCAAATTGTGTGATTATAGGTCAAAAATTTGATAAAAGAGGTAGGTTGTAAGAGCACCTTTAGCGGGAAGGAAGGAAACAGAAAGGTTTGGGGAGTGAATTCATGCATGAAGAGAGATGGCTTTCAAAGATGTTAAAATCAGTGTTGTAAGAAAATGAAAATAAAGGAACGTAGATATCACAAATCATTGTTGTCAGAAAATTGCAGAGAAACAGGGAATTATTTGAAAACAAGGGTGAAACCTTTAAGATTGAGGAGTTGCTCCAGGGGACAGATAAATTGTAAGAAACTTCTATGAAGATTTACCCAAAGTTGTGATTCTAAAGGTCTGATTGATTGAGATAGTAGTAACATTTAAAAATCATAGCTGAAAAATAGCAAGGGCAACTTGGTTCACTGACAGCATACAAGAAATCTCTAGATGAGCACTTGAATTGCTTAGGAATGGGGCTCTGGACCAAGGGATCGGCAATGAAATTAATGTGGAAGGGTGCCCACTGTTAGGCATGGATGAGATGGACCAAATAGCCTATTTCTATGGTGTATACACGAGGATTTAAAATGGCTCATGTGAACTGGTTGGGCAGAACAATCTTGTTCTATGTCATATTTAAAAAGCAATTCCCTTTCAGTATGTTCTGGGCAGAAGCCAGAGTTTTTTTAAATCTGATGATAAAGAATTCTGTGTGAGGCATGGCTAACTTGACAACAAAGAATCACTCTGTGGGACCAATCAACCACCCCATTTTGAAGATTTTTTACAATTAATTATTTTACATTGACTTTTTGTATATTGAGAATTTCTTTTCGATTGTAAAGACTTCATATTTTGATAACTATTTTAAATGTTAATTTTCTGTTGTGGTAATCACAGTTTTACATGACAAGAACTCAGCCAGTCAAACAGCATCTGAGGAAAGAGAACCATTCTAAGGAAGGCTTATTGGCCTTGAATGTTAATTGGTTTCTCTTTCCACTGATGCTGCTTGATGGGCATATGCGGTTTTATTTGTTTACCATTATAGCTGCTTAAAAAATGAAAATGCAGACAAATCAGTGCATTGCAAATTATTTAAATAAAAAAGCTGTTCAAACACTAAACATTTGTGAATTTGTGGAACTTGCAGTTTCCTTTCCCTGTTTGTCCATTGATGTTTGATGAAGAATTTGACACTAGGTGGCATTGCAATGCCACCTAGAGACTTAGAGTAAGAACTGTACCTGTGTAATAGTGTGCAATTATAGCAGAAAAATGGGAGAAATGGAAACAAATTTCTAAATGAAACCCATAAAGATAAATGGAGCATGAAAGAATAAAGATAAATCAAGATTTTAAAAAAATATAATGCATGTGTGGTGCTGTCATACACTACAGCAATTCTGTATAATAATTATGGCTAAATTTAATCTAGATGAGATTGATTTATTCGGCCCTATGTGATTAGATATTCTTACTATATGATTGATTCTTTTCCCTGATATGCTCTTTCCCATGAATTCTAAGAGCAAAGCAAACTTAAAAGAAAGAAGAATCAACGGAGTAGCACAATATGAAATGTAAATGTAGGAAGTGCCTAGCCACTAAGGTTTTCAAGAAAAAAAAATTGGGTTTAAAGTGTACTAATCTTGTATGTATAATTAAGTTTTTCCAGTTTTTTTCTTTTGACTGATAAAAATGTAAATGGAGTTGAATGTACAGATCAATGATATAATTAAATGAATTTAGGAATGAAAAAGATCAAGTTTTAAGATTGCTGATAAACTGGAAACAAGTGGGAGGGAATGCTATGATATCTTTTTTCTGCAGCCAGGATATAGGAAGGTGGACTGATAGCACAAAAAACCTGGTGAATTTAATGTAAGATTATGCATTTTCTAAATACAGAGACTACAAATTAGTGGAGTAATTTGTGATGGATCGAGGTGTTCTTATACATGAAACAAAAAGGTAGCATAAAGGTTCAAAAGAAAGACACAAGCCCTTTATTTACAAGGGGGTTTAAGTTTAAAAATATTTTTTAAGTGATATCAGATATTGTGAGTACTTAAGTTTTGGTTCAGTATTTTTGGACTAGCGCAGCAAGGAAACAGGCTCTTTGGCCTGCTCAGTTTGAACTGACAATCAAGCACCCATTTGTACCAATTTACACTAATTCCATTTATTTCCCCACATTCCTACCAATGCCCCTCCAGATTTTACTCCTCATCTTCATTCTAGGAGCAATTTACAGAGGTCATTTAACCTCTTAACCAGCATGTCTTTGGGATTTGGGAGGAAACCGAGCCCCTGATGGGGGAACCCACGTGGCCACTGAGAGGATGTGCAAACTCCACACTTTCTTGCAGTATTAAAGTCAGGATTAGATCCAGGTGGCTGGACCTGTGAGGCAATAGCTGTAAAGTATTGGATTGGAGAGAGAGTAACTCCACAAGAGAGTTACTGAACTAATTTGTGAGATAATAGGGTTGTCTGATTATAGTTTAGAAAACATGGGTGATCTTATTGAAACAAAATCCCAAGGGGCCATAACAAGCTAGATATTGAGATGTCTTCACCAATGGGGGGGATCTTGAATGAGGGGTAACCCAAGACAAGGGAATAGTCATTTAAATCAGTTACATGTGAATTTCTTTCTAGAATTTTTTACCCTGGAGAAATAAAGTGGCTGGATCACTAAAGATAGCTGAAGAGAAGGTAGATACATTTTTGAAATTGAAAGTGGAGAATTGAGGGGATGTGGAACTGGCACAGAAGATAATTTGACAGAGGAGATCAGATCATTGAATGATGGACCAAACTTAGGTGCCAGTCGGCCAATTTCCACAGCTATTTTCTCATGTTCTGTCACTTGGTGTTTATGGGTGTTGTGTTAGCATCAGAAGCATGTGATTACAGGACTTTATCACACAGGTTATTGTTGAGGGTTATCTGATTGAGTTTTGGATTGGTGCAACTATTTAGAAGAGAGATAATCTACAGAGATACTGTCTGGGAGCCCATTATTCCAGTACTATTAAAGAATAATGTTTTCCTGATGTCATGACCAAAGTTACTCATGCAACTAGTGCAATTAAACCAAAAAGCAAAATATTTCAGACATTGGTAAACTGAAATGAAACAATAAATACTGGAAATCCTCAACGTATCAGTCACCATCTGTGGAGAGAGATTTTAAGACCAGGCTAATTGGTCAGTGATCACATTCCTACTTGCATTTTCTTGTTTGTAGACTGACTGTTGCAACAGTTTGGCCAAAATTATAGCAATCGTCATATTTCCTATCTGTTACTTTTAGATCATCCAAACTAATCTCACTGCCCAGTAGTCTCTCCATTGAGACTATTATGCTCTGCTTTAAAAAATGTAGATTTTCTCTTTCAAGGGGGCAATATTCTCTGGCTCGACTAATACTAATGACAAGGATTTTGTGCTCTACCCACTGTGCAGAAAGAAAACTCTACTAACCTTTCCTCACTCATTTAGTGACAGCTTTAATTTAATACTCACCCATTATTGATTCTCCTACTCAAAGATGGAGTTTGATTGATGTTATCAAACACAACCTAATTTAAAATGTCATCATTAAATATCCCCTTGACCTTTTTATCTGGAACTAAATTAGATCTGACATTTTGGATATGGGGTTAGTGCAGGAAAGCAAAGAAGATAGAATGTCAGTTCTGAACATTGAATGGCAATGCAGGCTCAAGAGGTCATATGACTTTTTGCAGCCACTTCTTAAATTAAAAAGGAGAAACTTTGCATTATATTGCCACCTTTGACTGCTACTGCATGTCCCAACCCGTTTTTTTTTTAAATTTATGACACAACCACAATGGTAATGTGACCCAATTGTACACAGTGAACTCCTACAAATAGCACTGCATGAATAACAATACTGTATTTTTGGTGACATTGGTTGAAGGATAAACATTCACCAGAACAATATGGATAACTCACTTGCTTGTTGATATAGTCTATGGGATCTCTTGTATCCATGGGAGGTAGCAGGCAGGATTTTGGTTTAATATTTCAGTTGAAAGATCACATGTTTGAAGCTCACGGTCACAGCGGATGGCTAGATTTTAATACTTGAATGTCCCCAATCTGGAAGATGGCCAGGCCATCTATTTAGTTTCACAGTGGATAAATAATTTCACTTACTGAATATTGGATGAAGGTGCACCTGCCAATTGCTGGCTTTTTTTTCCCCCATAGTGAATACAGTATCTCCAATTCGATAATTCCTTGAAGAAAACTTGTCAGCTGTAGCTCAGTTGTTTGTGCATTTGCCAGGGTCAGGAGAGGGTGACCTCATTCCAGAAATGAGAGTATTTGATCTTTCCAGTTAATTATTTTTTTATGAACCACACACTCATTAAGTAATCAAATTTACTTTTTTTTTCTATTTTCATGATCATTCAGTAGTTTAATTGTCATCCACTGCCTAAATTCTATTAACACCTTGTAATTTTGGTTTGGAAACAACTGTGACACTCATCTATGCTAACCCCATTGCCCTTTATTAAGTCATATTCCTCAACACCTTTCCCTTGTAAGTACTTGTCAGAATGGCTTTTAAATGTTGTAATTATATCTGTCTCTACCACCTCCTCTGGCAGTTTGGTCCAGATAACTATCTCCACTCTGAACTTAAACTTCTTTCAGACTCCCTTACCTTGGAAAAAGCCTCTGATAACACTATCAATGTCCTTCATAAATCTTCATAAGGTCACTCCTCAGCCTCCTCTATTTTGTTGAGAATAAATCCAGCTTTTTCAATCTTTACTTTTAATTGCAGTCCTCCATTCCAGTCAAAATACTAATGTCTCCTTTCTGCACACTCTCCATTCTTACCACATGTTCCTTGTAATGGGGTGGGCAATACTCTGTGATCAAAGCTATATTTTGTATGACTGCAAGAGGAATTGCATTTGTGTCTTATGGGGGAAATATCATCCATTGGATAATATTATGTCTTCATTTAGGAAGATCTGCAAGGATAGCCTTGGGAATTGTCAGTGGTGGGAAATTTGTTGGCAGGAATTCTCAGACACAGGATCTGGTTGTGTTTGGAAATGCAAGGACTGATTATGCATGGCTTTCTGCATGGAAAATTATGTCTCATGAATTTTTTGTAGAGGTGAGCAAAATAATTGACATGCACAACAAAATTCTTCTCTGCGGCAGCTGAACAGGAAGTTGAACAAAAACGATAGAACAACTAATAATCAACTACAATAGTATACTTAATTGAGTTAATAAGAAAATAGATCATAAATATTCACAATTTCCTGTTGCAAAAGATAATTGACTGATCAATCATGCTGACACTCCCTTTCTGGTGACTGGGGAAAGTTAATGTGAATATGGGCAGAACAAGAGCAAGGATGAAATTTTGAGATTCTATAGGGAACTTTCCTTTGGTGAGATCTCACTTGAAGTACTGTGTACAGGTTTGGGCACCTTATTTGAGAAAAGACGTGCTGTCATTGGAGAGGGTTCAGAGAAGATTTACTGAATGAAACCAACAATGAAAAGGTTAGCATATGAGGAATAATTGTCAACTCTTGGACCATACTCAATGGAGTACAGAAGGACCTCATAGAGGTATTTTGAATGCTGAAAGGCCTGGACAGAGTAGATGTGGCAAAAATGCTTCCCATGGTAGGGGATTCGAGAATAACTTCAGGAAGAGCATCAATTTAAAACAGAGGCACAGAAACATTTCACTAGTTAGAGGGTTGTGATTCTGTGGCAATTGTTGCCACAGACGGCTGTGAAAGTGAGGTTGTAGGGTGTATTTAAAGCAGAGATTGACAGGTATTTGATCAAGGGTTACAGGGAGAAAGCCGGGGAGTGGGGCTGAGTGGGAGGATGGCAGAGCAGACTCGATCGGCCAATGGGCCTACTTCTGCTCCTATATCTTGTGAATAAAAAATGGATTAATGTAGGATGAGTGTAACCGCATGGCTGATGACTGAAGGTCCTTATTTTAGTGGTGCATTTCTCTGACCCCATGACTCTTCCCGAAAGGTGGGCGGAAATGGTTCCCAATAAGAAAGACAGGAGGTGAAATGAGTAGCAGGAATGAGACCCAATTAAATAATTCCCATGCAGCGAACATTTCAAGGACCTGACTGAGCCAGGAATGATCGCTGCTAATCTATGCTTATTCCTTTGCTTTGATACTTCTATTCCCTCTAGTCTCTCTTGGGCAATTCATTCTCTTACCCTCTCTCTCTTAACATCAGTTTGCAAATGTTGAGTGAAACAAAAGTCTGCAGACGCTGTGATTGTAGTAAAAACACACTGAAATGCTGGAGGAACTCAGCCGGTCTTTTCCATGTCTATAGGAGACAAAGATATATCGCTGATGTTTTGGGCCTGAGCCCTTCTTCAAAAAATAAGCCAGAAGCAGGAAATCTCAGAAAGTCTCAGAATTCAGACAATACTGGCTAGGGGAGGAATCCAGACCAACAAAAGGTGTTAATTGGATATGGTAAGAATTTATCATGTTAGTGCGAAAGGAGATGGAATGGAAAGACAAGATAGGAAAAGGCGACGGGGGTTTATTGAAAGCTAGAGAAGTCTATATTATTGCCATCCGGTTGGAGGTTGTCCAAACAGAAGATGAGATGTTCCTCCAATTTGTGGGTGGTCTCAGTTTGGCAGTGCATGAGGCCATGGATAGACATGACAGCAAGGGAATGGGAGGGGAAAATTGAAATGGGTGGCCACTAGGAGATCCACGCTATTGCTACAGGCAGAGCCGAGGAGCTCAACAAAGCGATCTCCCAGTCTGAGTCCAGTCTCTCCGATGTAGAGGGGACCACAATGGGAGCACCAGATGCAGTTGATGACCCCTGCAGATTCACAAGTGAAATGTTGCTTCCCCTGAAAGGACTATTTGGGGCTTTAAATGGTGGTGAAATAGGAGCAAGTGGAGCACCACCTTCGGTCACACAGGTGGTAGTGTTGGGGGGGGCAGGGAAACTAGTTGGTTCTATTGTCCAGAAAGAAATGAAGGGGATGATTGGTAGGGAGGGAGGAGTGGACAAGGGAGTCACGGAGGGAGCAGTCCCTGAAGAAGGAGGAGAGGGGAATATATGTCTAGTGGTGGGATCACATGATAGGTGACAGGAATGGCAGAGTTGGATGTGATTGGTGTGGAGGCTGGTGGGAGAGTAGGTGAGGACAAGAAGAATTCTTGTTGAATGTTGGGCAGAGGGAACCTTGGCAGATATGTGGGTAATGGAGTGTATGCAGGTGAGCGCTGAGTTGATGGTGGTAAAGGGAAAGCCATGTTGTTCGAAGGAGAACATTTTTCATGATCTAGCATGGAAGACCTCATCCTGTGTGTGGATGCGATGGAGATGGAGGAATTGAGAGAATGGAATGGAATCCTTACAGGGGACAAGGTGTGAAGAGGTGTAGTTGAGGTAGGTGTGGGAGTTGGTGGGTTTATAGAAGAGGACAGTCGAGAGTTTGTCTCCTGAGATTGAGACAGAGAGATCGAGGAAAGGGAGAGTGTTGCTTGAGATGGACCAAGTGAATATGAGGTTGGGTGGAAGTTGGCAGCAAACTGGATGAAGTCAACAAGCTCATCATATGTACATGAGGCAGCACCAAAGTAGACATCGACATAGCAGCAGAAGAGTTGAGGGGCATTGCCTGTGTAGACCCAACACATAGCCATCAAAAAGGCAGGCATAGCTGGGGCCCATGCAGGTAGCCATGACTACCCCTTAGATCTAGAGAAAGTGGGATGAGTCAAAGAAGAAATTATTGAGGATGAGGATAAGTTCTGCCAGCTGGAGGAGGGTGGTGGTGGAGGGGGACTGGTTGGTTCTATTGTCCAGAAAGAAATGAAGGGCTTTGAGGCCTTCAGTATGGGGGATGGAGGTAGGAATTCAATATCCATAGTAAGCATAAGGCAATTGAGTTCAGGGAACTGGAATTTGTTGTAGTGATGGAGGGCATGTAACTTGTCCTGGATGTAGGTGGGGAGGGACTTGACTGGAGGGGACAAAGCAGAGTCAAGGTAAGTGGATCACACGGACACAATCGGTCTGCCGGGACATTTGGATTTGTGGATCTTGGTTAGGAGGTAGAAATGGCTTAATGTTGAATGACTCCTTCCTCATGATTCCCTGCTTCTTTTACTACATTATCTGACCTTCTCATGAGGCCAGCTTGGCTTGCACTCAATCACGCTGAACCTCTTGTGCACTTTAACCACTTTCCACAAAAGGACAAGATCCCTAACTTTTTAAAAATGATCTGGATGTTTTCTTACTACATGGATCCTGGACTCTACATCACCTTTGTTGACCTCACCAAAGCCTTTGACACCGTGAACAGGAAAGGGCTCTGGCAAATATTAGAGCCCCTCAGATGCCCCCCGAAGTTCCTCAACATGGTTATCCAATTGCACGAAAACCAACAAGGTTGGGTCAGATACAGCAATGAGCTCTCCGAACCCTTCTCCATTGACAACAGCGTGAAGCAAGGCTGCGTTCTCGCACCAACCCTCTTTACTATCTTCTTCAGCGTGATGCTGAAACAAGCCATGAAAGACCTCAACAATGAAGACACTGTTTGCATCTGGTACCGCACGGATGGCAGTCTCTTCAATCTGAGGCGCCTGCAAGCTTACACCAAGACAAGAGCAACTTGTCTGTGAACTACTCTTTGCAGATGATGCCACTTTAGTTGCCCATTCAGAGCTAGCTCTCCGGCGCATGACGTCCTGTTTTGCGGAAACTGCCAAAATGTTTGGCCTGGAAGTCAGCCTGAAGAAAACTGAGGTCCTCCATCAGTCAGCTCCCCACCTTGACCACCAGCCCCCCCACATCTCCATCGGGCACACAGAACTCAAAACGATCAACCAGTTTACCTACCTCGGCTGCACCATTTCATCTGATGCAAGGATCGACAAAGAGATAGACAACAGACACGCCAAGGCAAATAGCGCCTTTGGAAGACTACACAAAAGAGTCTGGAAAAACAACCACCTGAAGAAACACACAAAGATCAGGGTGTACAGAGACGTTGTCATACCCACGCTCCTGTTCGGCTCCGAATCATGGGTCCTCTACTGGCATCACCTACGGCTCCTAGAACGCTTCCATCAGCGCTGTCTCTGCTCCATCCTCAACATTCATTGGAATTACTTCATTACCAGCATTGAAGTACTCGAGCTAGCAGAGTCCGCAAGCATCGAATCCATGCTGCTGAAGACCCAACTGCGCTGGGTGGGTCACGTCTCCAGAATGGAGGACCATCGCCTTCCCAAGATCGTGTTCTTTGGCGAGCTCTCCACTGGCCACCGAGACAGAGGTGCACCAAAGAAGAGGTACAAGGACTGCTCAAAGAAATCTCTTGGTGCCTACCACATTGACCACCGCCAGTGGGCTGATATCACCTCCAACCGTGCATCTTGGCGCCTCACAGCTCGGCGGGCAGCAACCTCCTTTGAAGAAGACTGCAGAGCCCACCTCACTGACAAAAGACAAAGGAGGAAAAACCCAACACCTAACCCCAACCCACCAATTTTCCCTTGCAACCGTTGCAACCGTGCCTGCCTGTCCTGCATCGGACTTGTCAGTCACCAACGAGCCTGCAGCAGACGTGGTCATACCCCTCCATAAATCTTTGTCCGCGAAGCCAAGCCAAAGAAAAAGAAGAAGAAGGATCCTGGCCAGTATGAAACTATTTCATCCCCATTTCAGCAAGGAGACAACAGAATGTGAACCCAATGTAGCAATGAAGGGATCCCACAGAGATTCTAGAGCTAAACAGCACATGCAAAACCTTGGAGTCAGAAAAGGCTGCAGATGCTGGAACCTGGAGCAAAAAACAAGTCCACTTCTCCCTCACACCAATCGTCCTCATGGGACCTACCCCTGTGACACAGGAGATCCTCCACTTGCCCTCGCATATCCTCCCTCACCACCATTCAGGGCCCCATCCAGTCCTTCCAAGGGAAGCAACATTTCACTTGTGAATCTGCAGGGGTCATCTACTACATCTGGTGCTCCCATTGTGGTCTCCTCTACATCAGAGAGACTTGGCGCAGACTGGGAGATCACATTGTTGAACACCTCGGCTCTGTCAGCAACAATAACTTGGATCTTCCAGTGACCACCCATTTCAATTCCCCATCCCATTGCTTTGCTGACATGTCTGTCCATGCACTGCCAGACTGGGACCACCTGCAAATTGGAGGAACAACATCTCATCTTCTGTCTGGGAACCCTCCAACCGGATGGCATTAACATTGATTTCTCCAATTTCCATTAAACCCAGCTCCCTCTTTTCCCTTTGTCACCTTTCACAGAACAAAATCCTCTTATCATATGTAATTAACACCTTTTGTTGTCCTGGACTCCACCCCAGCTATCCTTGTCTTTTTTCTGCTGCCTTCTTGTTCTTTGTTTCTTCCTTAAAGAAGGATGCAGGCTCAAAACATCGGTAATACTTCTTTAACTCATGGACACCGCAGGACCAGCTGAGTTCCTCCAGCATTTACATGAATTACTTTATCTTTTTTCTATAAATCATCTGATAATATTGCCCATCTTGCCACTAAGATGCTCAACTTTATTTGAGATAAAGCCCCCTGTTTACTTCCAATTTCTCCAATTTTAATGCAAATTCAATCTGTTTTCCACTGCACAGATAAATCGTGACTAGTTGAGGACTTCCAGCATATTCTGGTTTTATTTCAGACTTCCAACATTCTTCCAGCATGGCCCATTTTCCCACTTCCAGAATTGGTGGCAAATCTTTTGTCCCTTACCATAACTCCTGTTGGTCTGTCATTTCCTTTAAATATTTCATTTCTAACTTTTAAGTGCTTCCTCTAATCATACTTATTCAGTTTTGCCTTGGCAAACATTATCCTCCCATTCATTGATCATTTTCACTCCTGTGAAGGGCAATGGGACCACCTTCTGGATTAAAGACAAAAATCTCATGAGATAATTTAGATCAGTCATTCCCAAAGTGGGCAGTGCCCCCCCTCCCCACCACTGAAGACGGTGGAAAGATCCAAGGGGGTGGTGAGGAAAGAGGGGGCTGTCTGAATGTTTGTTTGTATCTTGATGACGTGGTCTGGACAGGACATGATCCACACACCAGTCAGATCAGACACCAGACTGGTGATCATCGCATTTTCACGTCTTCAAGACCTAAGGCTCCAGGTTTGTAAGCATTGCAAGTTATCTTCAATCTTGTAATGTACATTTAAATTATATTATAATTTAAATATGTTTGGGGGATCCCCACAATATTTCCTTCTGTCTTTCTGCTGTGGTTTGCTGCGATTTACATGCTTTTTAAATTTGTTTTTTCCTAGAAATGCTTTGTTTTGTCGTTCTCCTCTGTAGCGGTACACAATATATTAATTTATATATATTTGTGTAACATCAGGCAGTGTTAACTTGTATTTCATGAATGCACACGTTATACATATATAGGTGATGTGTTACTGGCTACATGTCATAGTTTTCATCTAATAGTAACTTCTAATGTTAAGCGTTAGATTTTGTATTTTCACATTGTGCTTGTATTATTGTGTGTCATGCACTTTTCCTAGTAACTGCATTGCTATTACATTTCCTTATACTTTTTCCTGCTGCATTTTGTTGTGAATGGCATGATCTTTACAGTGTTCGATTAGTTGTTGTTTTAAATTTGCAGTCGACCTAATACCAAGAAAGAGAATGTGTTTGTTGTATGCATGTGTGGGTCGGGGGGGTGGGTTAGGGATGTGTCCTGGGAGCCAAGGGGGCGGCAGCCTGAAAAAGTTTGGGAACCACAGATATAGATCAAGCAGAGGCCATGGTTATTATGCACTAACATTTGAAATGGCAGGTTTAGTAAACAAAGAAAGCAATATAATGAATGAGAGGTGTCTTAAACCATGGAGGAGCCCTTCTGCTGGTTTGTCTGTCTCTTGGCTAGGTACAGCAGTTATTAGCTGCAAAATATGTGAAAAATATTCTGCTGAGCTCTAAATTTAGCTGCAGAGTGATAAACCTCTGGTCCCCAGTCTCCCAGATTTGTTCAAAATTCCTGTTTTCATGAATTAACTATGCTAGATATTTTATAAGCCACAAAGGGGGCAAGGATCAGCTTTGTACTGCTCTGAAGTTTTCTCAAGCACAGTTTTTTTGTTCTGATTTATTGTATCATTATGGGAATCACTTCTCATTAAAAATGTCACTGCTCCTGTGTATAGCCTTAAGGCATTGCCTCAGATTGTTTAACTGAGCAACCTGTGGAATATTATTATGCTATATTATTATGTATTATTATTATGTATATTATATGTATATTATTATGTATATTATATGTATATTATTATGTATATATTATGTATATTATTATGTATATTATATTATTATGTATATTATAAAACAAAGGACTCTACATCACCTTTGTTGACCTCACCAAAGCCTTCGACACTGTGAGCAGGAAAGGGCTTTGGCAAATACTAGAGCGCCTCAGATGCCCCCCCAAGTTCCTCAACATGGTTATCCAATTGCACGAAAACCAACAAGGTCGGGTCAGATACAGCAATGAGCTCTCTGAACCCTTCTCCATTAACAATGGCGTGAAGCAAGGCTGCGTTCTCGCACCAACCCTCTTTTCAATCTTCTTCAGCATGATGCTGAACCAAGCCATGAAAGACCTCAACAATGAAGACGCTGTTTACATCTGGTACCGCACGGATGGCAGTCTTTTCAATCTGAGGCGCCTGCAAGCTCACACCAAGACACAAGAGCAACTTGTCTGTGAACTACTCTTTGCAGACGATGCTGGTTTAGTTGCCCATTCAGAGCCAGCTCTTCAGCGCTTGACGTCCTGTTTTGCGGAAACTGCCAAAATGTTTGGCCTGGAAGTCAGCCTGAAGAAAACTGAGGTCCTCCATCAGCCAGCTTCCCACCATGACTACCAGCCCCCCCACATCTCCATCGGGCACACAAAACTCAAAACGGTCAACCAGTTTACCTATCTCGGCTGCACCATTTCATCGAATGCAAGGATCGACAACGAGATAGACAACAGACTCGCTAAGGCAAATAGCGCCTTTGGAAGACTACACAAAAGAGTCTGGAAAAACAACCACCTGAAGAAACACACAAAGATCAGGGTGTACAGAGCCGTTGTCATACCCACACTCCTGTTCGGCTCCGAATCATGGGTCCTCTACCGACATCACCTACGGCTCCTAGAACGCTTCCACCAGTGTTGTCTCCACTCCAACCTCAACATTCATTGGAGCGACTTCATCCCTAACATCGAAGTATTCGAGATGGCAGAGGCCGACAGCATCGAATCCATGCTGCTGAATATCCAACTGCGCTGGGTAGGTCATGTCTCCAGAATGGAGGACCATCGCCTTCCCAAGATCGTGTTATATGGCGAGCTCTCCACTGGCCACCGTGACAGAGGTGCACCAAAGAAGAGATACAAGGACTGCCTAAAGAAATCTCTTGGTGCCTGCCACATTGACCACCGCCAGTGGGCTGATATCACCTCCAACCGTGCATCTTGGTGCCTCACAGTTCAGCGGGCAGCAACCTCCTTTGAAGAAGACCGCAGAGCCCACCTCACTGACAAAAGACAAAGGAGGAAAAACCCAACACCCAACCCCAACCAACCAATTTTCCCCTGCAACTGCTGCAACCGTGTCTGCCTGTCCCGCATCGGACTTGTCAGCCACAAACGAGCCTGCAGCTGACGTGGACATTTACCCCTCCATAAATCTTCGTCCGCGAAGCCAAGCCAAAGAAGAGAAAGAAGAAGATATTATATGTATATATTATGTATATTATTATGTATATTATATTATGTATATTGTCCAGTCTAACTCTACTGCCTCATTTACCCCACTCTGCAATGATCTTTCATTCACTATTCTCTTCCTTTATGGAACTCTCTCCATTTCCTGCTCCCAACTACTCACTTTGATCACAACTCTTCCTCAGTCAGTGAAAGGTAAAAAGTTAAAATGGAAAAAAAATTAAGTACAAATGTGGTGTAAACTCCCCTCAACCCTCCCACCCGCCCCCCCAACCCACCAACCCTCTGCTAAAGTATCGAAGAAAAGAAAGAGAGAAAAAAGTTAGAATGTCAAAAAGAAATGCGTCTCAATTCAAATAATATTGGAACTGGGGGTTACCAACAGGATGGGCTTTTAGAGACTCCTTCAAATTTTCAAACCAACATAATGTAAATATGGGCTCCATTTAAAAAAAAGATAGATTATGTAATTTTCTCAAGCGGAATACAAGAATGCAATTCAGTATGCCATCTCTCCATCCCTAAGTCTGTATCTAATTTCCAAGTAATGGCTAAGCACTTCCTAGAAACAGTTAAAACTAATTGTAAAAATTCAGTTTGATACATAGTTAATCGTAATTTAGGTCTAACCACTTTAATATTATCCAACAAAAATAACATCGGATCCTAATATTTTCTCCAAAAATTTTTTTTTACCTCTATCCAAAAAGGTTTTTACTCTAGGACAATCCCAAGTAGAATGGAAAGATGAATGGACTTCCTGATCACATCTAAAGCATAAAGTTGGGTTCAACTTTATAAATTTTGAGAAGTTAAATATAATTGATGTAGAAAATTATATTGAACCACTCTATACCTAACATTAATCATTTTCATCATATTTTCCTTACATAATTGCATCCAGTCATTTTCATCTATTCATATTTTTAAATCAACCTCCCATCTTAAACTTGATTTATGAATTTCTAACTTAGGAGCTGCTTTTTTTGAATTAATTTATACCACCCTTACATATCAATAATTTCCATTCATTCTGTCTAGGTAGTATCAAATTATGACCTAACTTACCAACTAAGAAAACCTTAACTTGATAATAACAAAAAAAAATTATTTGAGGCATAATTTTTCCTTCATTCATTGAAAAGTAATAAATTTACCAGCTTCTATTTTCTTAATCCCCATTCGATTCTAAATCCTCAAAAAAATGATTATCCATAGAAAAAGATATAAAGGCATTTTTAGAGAAAGGTACTTACGAATTTTGAGTGCATCCCGATATTTCCAGACTCCTGTTTGGCATTGCCATAACCTTTTGTAGAAAACTCTTCTCTACTTGGTCCTTTGATTCTTTTAATTTCAACAGTGAACGTATTTCAAAAGTAACACTCTGACTGCATTGGGATGTGAATGCATTATGTAATTACATATATCTTTTTCACTCATGCCTGTGGTTGTAGCTGAGGTTACAACCTGTTCAGAACTGGTTCAGATCACTCAAAACTGCTGGGTGATCTACCTAATACAAGAATTACTTTTAAGAATGGGTTGCTACAGTGACAACATTGGTTAATTAAAGAAACTTGACTGCCATAGTGAGGTATCAAGTAAATTGTTGAACATGATGTGCTTTGAGAACATATGATGTATGGCACAAGATAAAAGGCAATTAAAATACAACTGGAGAAATCAGAAAATTATGCTGATAAGCTGCAATAAAATACAATAGGAAGAGGTCCATGCAAAGTATCAATCCCAACACAGACCAGTTAGTTTGAGTGGAAAATAAAAACAAAGAATGCTGGAAACAGTCAGCAGGCCAGGCAGGATCTGTGGAAAGAGTTGAAGGACTCTTTAAATTAATGCAATATTTTGGTGGTAAAGGTTCACTGCAGAAAATAAATAGGTAAAAAAGACAAAAGTTTAAAATTGGTGCCCCCCCCCCCCCCCCACCATGGTGGCTAGTTCATCAACCGCACAACATGCAATCTCAAGCAACTGGATAGTTCACTTATTCAGCGTCTACCAATGCCTATAGGTGCCAGACACCAGGGGTTTTACTGTATATAAGCCATCTCTTGGATGAAGTGGAGATTCTGGATGAAAATGGAAACAGCAAAGGATACCCAACAGTTGTGGCAGCGACTAAATGTCATAACATTTAGAATGTAACATACATGAAATTCTTTAACTTTGTCTACCGTCAGGAAGATGGAGAGTTGCCACTTTATCCAGCGCCCCTCTCAGATATGAGGTCCCAGTGAGGCTGTGTAATTATGAGGTAACAACTACTAAACCACCAGGCCATGAGGTGGAAAATCTTGGGGTAAAAAGTTCACTTTTTGAATAAGTGCATGGAAACTGACCCTAGTTCCTTTTCCCAGCCAGCAGGGCAACACAATCTAACTGCAAGTGAGAGAATACCAGGTGGCAAATCAACCTAATCTACTGTACTGAACCTAATGATGCTTTGTTATTGGAAAGAGATTGACATATATATGGGAGCTCCCATTATCAGTTACTAGAAATAAATTGTGGTTACTATTTATATTGGTGGGAGGAGTGGGGTCAGGAATGGTGGTTGCTGCAGGCAGAGTGATTTGGACAAAGGGAAAAAACACAAATAAATCTATCACAGGAACTAAATAGCATTTAGTCTAAAGAATGAAAACAGAAAACTCCTATCTATGGATTTTCAAGTTACTTCGTTCTACAGATTCCTCACGAGTGTTTCCAATTTGACAAAATAAAACTATAACAGGGTATTTTTCAGCCCAGTGCTTTCTAGTTATTGAAATCATTTTGTAGTCCTGATTATAGTTCAGGAGGCCAGCAGTGAATATGTGCACATTGAAGCTCTCAAAATAATGTCAGAACAAGATGAGCAGTTTTCGTGATATTGACCCAAAGACCAAATATTGGTTTGATTCATCTTCAAACTGCTGGTTTTCCATTTAAGAGGACAGACAGAAAGATGAAGCCATGCCAGTGTAGTACTTCCTCAGTTCAATACATAGAAGCAGGAGTAGGCCATGTGACCCCTTGTACCTGCTCCTCTATTCGGTAAGAGTGCAGCTGACCTTTTCAGAATCATTTTCCGGCACTAACCAGCGTGGATACCCTTAATATGCAGTAAAATCTGTTATCCATAATTCAAGCAATCAGCTGTCTCAAACAGCTGCAGAAAATAAATAAGTAAAAAAGACAAAAGATTAAAATTGGAGGCCCCCCCCCCACGGTGGCTAGTTCATCAACCGCACAACATGCAATCTCAAGCAACTGGATAGTTCACTTATTCGGCGTCTACCAATGCCGATAGGTGCCAGACACCAGGGGTTTTACTGTATATAAGCCATCTCTTGGGTGAAGTGGAGATTCTGGATGAAAATGGAAACAGCAAAGGATATCCGATAGCTGTGGCAGCGACTAAATGTCATAACCTACCACAAAACCAAATCTGGTGCAGTAGCAGATCGAAAAGCTTCACTCCCAGAAGAACTCAATGCCTTCCATACCACAGTATTTGACCACAGTAACAGGGAAGAACTACCTCTCTGCACTCCCACATCCCTTGATGATCCAATCCTGTCTGTATCTGAGGATAACGTGCATGCTGCCTTCAGGAAGTGTAAATCCAGGGAAAGCATCTGGCCTGGATGGAGTACCTGGTCAAGTATTAAAAATATGTGCTGACCAACTTACTATTGTATTCATGGATATCTTCAAAGTCTCATTCCTGCAAAGCATGGCATTGTTATGAGCCCAGAGGTCTCCAAAACCCAGCAGTATTTGAAATTCACCAAGATGATGGTTACTTAAACAAAAGTTGCTTTTAATTTTCTTTAAACATAATAACAGCATTAAACTTTAACTTATTGCTATTAATTTAACTTACCCCCTTCTAATTCTAAGCGCATGTATTTGTAATGTGTACATGTCCAGGCAAGTTCTT
Source organism: Narcine bancroftii (assembly GCF_036971445.1). Lineage (NCBI taxonomy): Eukaryota > Metazoa > Chordata > Chondrichthyes > Torpediniformes > Narcinidae > Narcine > Narcine bancroftii. Next base: position 91,059,171 of record NC_091476.1, on the reverse strand, counting down.
TGTTTCACAGTCCAATCATTCACTTCTCACTTCTCCAAGTTCACTGGTATCAGGCAATTCTTATACTGTGCACAGAATTTAACATTTACGAATCTTCACCAGGCTCTGGTGCTTAAAGTTAAATGGATACCACTCAGGAAGCTTCTTGTTGGTTTCAGAGAGATATTTGTTGCTCATTGGACACACACAAACTGATTTCCTCCAATCAGTCACTTCAGTATCTTGTCGAAGAAACTTGCCCCATCATGGGTTTTTCAAATGATAACCTCTTCTTCCAGGTCACCACAGAGTTCCTCTTGTTTTCCTTATTTCAGGAGAAACACTCTACCCAGCCATTTCCTCTTGTAAGGATTACAAGGGTTTTGAACAGGCTGAACTCAGAACTCACAACTCATCTTCCAAATGGGGTCTTTCAACAAGCCTACCAGCTTGCCATTTTGCACCCTCAACTGCTACTGTAGAATTAACTTTTCTCTCTCTCTCTCTCTCTCTCTCTCTCTCTCTCTCTCTCTCTCTCTCTCTGAGAGAAGAATCCTGTTTTTTTTTTCTCTCTCTGCTTGTAAAAACCAAATGACCTCTCCCAAGGCTTCAAACCCAATCTTTGAAAGATCTAATCAGTACTTGAGCCTGGACTCTGTTCCAATTTCACCTCCTTTTGAAGTTCTTTCCAAAGGAGTTCCACTGTCTCTGCAAAATCAACTGGAGCCTCAACGACCAGCTTTAGCAAAGCTCTTGCATTTTAAATGAGATGTCTTTTGTGAAGTGTTACTCTGCGAACTATAACCGACACTAACCACACAATTTATCTCTTTTAAAGACATATTTATCCAATAACCATTCTAATATCCCCCGTAACAGTACTACCTGTTTTCAACCAGGCGTCAATCATACTGGTGCCCAAGAAGAGTGTAGTAACCTGCCTCACTGGTATCAGGCAATTCTTATACTGTGCACAGAATTTAACATTTACGAATCTTCACCAGGCTCTGGTGCTTAAAGTTAAATGGATACCACTCGATGAGTACCATTTACATCAGCAGTGATGGCGTGTTTTGAAAGGCTGATGTTGAAGAGCACCTGCTCCTGTCCGAGTTTACCTATCACAGCAACAGGTCTACGGTGGATGCCATCTCATTGGCTCTACACAATGCCCTGGAACACCTGAAAAACAAAGATACATTCATCATGATGCTCTTTATTCACAACAGTTTGGCATTTAACACCATCATCCCCTCAAAACTGATCAGCAAACTCCAAGACATGGGATTCAACATCTGTGTAATTGGATCCTGGATTTTCTCAGCACCAGACCACAGTGACAATTAGTAAGAACATCTCCTCCACAATCTCCATCAGTATGGGAGCACCACAGGGCTGCAATCCTAGACCCCCACTCTACTTGGTAAGTCAATAACACTATCCACAAATGTTCCCATTATATCACATCATAGTGGGTTGTATTAAGAAAGGTGAGGAGTCAGGATAAAGATTGAAAGCTTAGCTGAATGGTGCACCAACAACAACCTTGCACTCAATGTCATCAAACTAAGGAGCTGATTGTTGACTTGAGGAAGGGAAACTCAGAGGTTTACAGTCCAGTGATCATTGAGGGATCAGAGGTGGAAAGAGTGAGGAAAGTTCTATCTTGGAGGATCTTTCCTGGACCCAACACACTAATGGCATCGTGAAGAAAGTATGTCAGCGCCTCTTCTTCCTCAAGAGTTTGCAGAAGTTTGAAGGTTTGCCATTGAAAAACGCTGGCAAATTTCTACAGATGTGTGGTGGAAAGTTTGCTCACTGGCTGCATTATGGTCTGGTATGGGGACACCAACACCCCTCCAATAGATAGTGGACACAGCCTAGGACATCACACCTTGATGAACGGCTTATGCCTGAAACATTGGTTATGTATTTTTACCTTTGCTATACAAAGGACACTGTTTGACCTACTGAGTTTCTTCAGCATTGTGTTTCTACAAGACAAAACCCTCCCCACTATCAAGAACATCTACATGGAACGCTGCCATCAGAGAGCAGCAGTAGTCATCAAAGACCCACACCATCCAGCACACACTCTGTTCTCACTGCTGTCATCAGGAAAGAGGTATCGGTGCCACAAGACTCGCACCACCAGTTTCAGGACAGCTGCTACCCCTCCACCATCAGACTTCTCAACAACAAAAAAACTCAATCAGGGACTCATTTAAGGACTCTTATTTGTGCACTTTATTGTTTTTTATTAATATTTTCTGAATTGTACAGTCAGTTTGTTTATATTTGTTATCTGTTTACATGTCTATGCTGTGTATAGATTTTTGGACTTCCAATAAGTAGTAATTCTGCCTTGCCTGCAGAAAAAATATCTCAGGGTTGTATATGATGTCATGTATGCATTCTGACAATAAATCTTAAATCTGAATCTATATAAATCTGCACTCAAGAGTCAACTGAACTTTACATAAATTTTAGGACTTAGACACTGTCTGGAGCAGGGGATTCCATACCACAGAACCTCTGAAACTTTCTGAGCTGCTTTCTTTATGTTTTTTACATAGCCACTGTGTTCCAGGAAATTATCGCCATTTTCCCAGAATGCAGGCTGTGTTAAAAAAAAAGGTCAGAATGGTAATGAGGGTACCATTCCCATTCTGATATTTTACCTCCTAGACCCCTGGTAAATTTCCCAGAACATCTGCAGTCTAAAGTTAACTTCAGGCATTCCGCGAACAACAGGCTAATGAATAGCACTTATAGATGACGTGTGTTGCAAGTCCTGCCTCTTTAATTACCACACTTCCGGTATACCATCTATACTCAAGTAAGGAAACCGAGATTTTGAGTTTTGGTTGCTTGTGTGTGAACGACCAATGCCCAAGATGTCGGACATTCTTCAGACCAGTAAAATCACAGATATTCTATCTAAAAAAAACATGTTTGCTGACTTTCACCACTGACTGAAATGTTAACCATTGCTGCATCAACCACCCTCTCCACTGCTCACCCTTGTGATGTTTGATTCTGCCAGTGGTCTTGCTCAACTGCTTAACTTTCATCCTCCACTAAATGCAGTTCATTCAGAATAAAATATTCACATCATCCTTGCATTATACCTCCAAGCTAGACTGACACCCCAAGTCCTTGAATGCTTTCCAAATTTTCATCCTCATTCTAAAATTCAAGCAAGGCACTTCAAATAATACATTTTGCATAAACTACCTAATGTGAAACAAGAATTGCTAAATAATTGTAGGATTCATCAATTTAAAAGGCATTACTTTTCATCTTTTGTTAATATCTGTTTTTTATAATTGTGCAGTTGAAGGAGACTTTGGGGGAAGGGAATAATAAATGCAACATAATCTGTGGGCTTTGGTTAAGTATTCTGTTTGAAACACAAATTGCAAGCCAGTTGTTAAGTAAATGCCTGCAGCAATAGGGGCAGATGTTATCAGTCAATCACAGTACCTGATTTGGAGAAAAGAAGAAGCTGAGGGATAATGCTGGAAAACTAATGAGCAGTTAATGATGACAGCTAGTTACTACATTCTGTTCCATATGTGAATTGCAATATCTAATTTCCAAATGTGAATATGAAGCTCTTGCACTAAAATTATGGAACTTACTGCTGTGATGTTGCCCATCAAACAGGCTCATGCTTTTGATTTTTTGTAAACTCCCTGGTGTAATTTGTTTCTTCTTGCCATCGGGAAGCCAGTCTCTCTCATCATTCAGGCACATGGTTTGTTTTAATTACCCGATAGAAATTCAAAGTGTGCGATCAGATTTTCAAATTGGCTAAATTGGCTCTTTGTTAGGTGTTTGGCTCAGATCCTTGAGATCTACATTTGTAATTGAGGAATGAAAACAATGACATAGTTCACCATTTGGGTCGAGCATATTTGAAAAACAAGTCACATAATTGCTGAAGCTTTACTGGTCAGACCCAAGGCTTAAAACCAATTTGAAAAAATGCATCTAGAGAACTTAGAAGTCCCAGAGTCATGTTTGGAAAATCTCATTAATCTTAGTAACATGAAAGCACTTTTCAAAGAAAAGATTGTGTTTACATTAGAAATCAGTTGTCCAATTTGTTGGTCGTGGTATTGGACTTTGATCTCATCACGCTGCAGAGAAATGATCGAGCTCAACATCTTTCATATCTAATCCACTTCAACATCAGCGTTATTGAAAAAACCTCCCACTTTAATCGAAATTAAGCTCTGGATAGTGTATAGGGTAACACTTTGATTACCTTATTTCCGATTCCATTATGTTTTCAGGGTTATTACACCCACAAGGAGATTTCACATTATGAATGAAGTACTATGGAAAAAGACCAGTGAATTCTATAATTCACCACAGATGTCCCAGTAGTGTTCCATGCACATCATTAACCATTTTACTGATATTACTGCGGAAAATAGGCAAATTGCTCCCGGATGCCAGTAATTTAGAAACATCATGATTGGGGTTATTGCCTGTTTTACTTTTGACTTTAGAGGAAATATTCCAAAATGAGCAGAGCGATGGGAACCATTGGGGCACCAGGGGTGTCATTGGTACCTCTGAGCAGTAAGGCATTCCTCTGTCAAATTGCTAATCAGCAATGCCTGCTGAAATGATGCTTGTGTGGGCATTCGGTGATGACAGGGTACAGCTTGGTTGTGATGCTTTCGGCAATCAAATAGTCCACTATCATTTCCTGCAAGGCTTGAATACAAGGTTATTCCCAGGCACAAATGATCAACACGTGGCTTTAAAAAAAAGGCGAACAGCTCTCTTGAACTCCATTCAAACAGCACTTTCAGGTGAAACAAGATAATGAGAATGGCAAAGGTAATTCAGTGACTAATCAAATAGTGTAAGCGAGTCAGGAAGAAAGTGATTAAATAAGTAAATATTTTTTGGTGGTTGAGGGGTTGCTAGTTTGCAGTACTGAGAAATTAAATCAGGACATGGCCCTCATGCAGGGTCTTGACCTGAAACATCAGCCCCACCTTTGCCTCAACAGCTGCAGGCTCCTTAAGCAGCTTGATTTTTTTCACTCCAGACTCCAACATCTGCAGTCTCCTGTGTCTCCATAAGTAAAGAGTGGAAGACAAGTGAGTAATTGAATGATTGCGTTACTGAGAGAAGGGTTAATTATTTGTGTCGTGTTTGAGGTATTGAATGAACTCCTCAGCTGAGAAGGTGTGCTCAATGTGGGAAGGGTGTTTGAGTGAGTGTTTACTCATTGGGTATAAGCTGGGGAAATATGGCAGCTGTCTTTTCTCTGAGTCAAGCAGTCATGGTTTTTGAGCCCTGGGCTGCAAATTGAATCATGTGAACTTGGATGACCTTTCAATGTACTACTGCCACGCTGAAAGTGTTGACATCCTGGTGAGTCATTAAACCCATTCTTGTGGATATAAAACATCCTAAAACAAAACTCTCACTAAACCTCAAATGACTGGAGAGAAATAATTCTTTGATCTTTGTTCCTTTCTGTTTGTGGAATCATATTGCATGCAAATTAATAGAGGTGTTCTGACATTTCAACAACACTTAATTTTCTGTGAAGTACTGTAGGATGACCTGAGCTTGTAAAAAGTACTTACTGAAGGCGTATTCTTTTTCTGGTGTGTCCGTTCCATCCTCAACATTCATTGGAGCGCTTTCATCCCTAACATCGAAGTACTCGAGATGGCAGAGGTCGACAGCATCGAGTCCACACTGCTGAAGATCCAGCTGCGCTGGGTGGGTCTTGTCTCCAGAATGGAGGACCATCGCCTTCCCAAGATCGTGTTATATGGCGAGCTCTCCACTGGCCACCGTGACAGAGGTGCACCAAAGAAAAGGTACAAGGACTGCCTAAAGAAATTTCTTGGTGCCTGCCACATTGACCACCGCCAGTGGGCTGATATCGCCTCAAACCGTGCATCTTGGCGCCTCACAGTTCGGCGAGCAGCAACCTCCTTTGAAGAAGACCGCAGAGCCTACCTCACTGACAAAAGACAAAGGAGGAAAAACCCAACACCCAACCCCAACCAACGAATTTTCCCCTGCAACCGCTGCAACCGTGTCTGCCTGTCCCGCATCGGACTTGTCAGCCACAAACGAGCCTGCAGCTGACATGGACATTTACCCCCTCCATAAATCTTCGTCCGCGAAGCCAAGCCAAAGAAAAAAAAGAAAAAAGAAGTTCTTGGGTAAAATACTGAGGATTTTGTGTTATCTTTAAGTAAGTTGTTAGCTGATGATTTAATTATACAAACAGGTAACGTGATCAGTTTTGGATTCTTTTGGTGAAGGATTGAGGGACCTCCTACTCCAAAGTCACCTGTTGGCAATCTGAAAATCTAGACAGTGGGCTTATGTTCTCTACAATGCCAGCAGACATTCTGGCTGGGTAGGTGATTCCAGGATTCCCTTGCCAACTACCCTGGTTTAAGGAGAACAGTTCCAGCTTCACCAATATCCTCATGCCAGGCATTATTTGAGTAAATATTTTCTGCAGTCATCAAGCTTTGGATGTAACACTTGCAGCATGTTGAAATTGTGGATTCATTGATATTGGTGTATTCAGAAAGGCTGATGGGAAATATTAACCATACAAACTAGTGAGGCAGGTGGGGGATCCAAGACTTGGTGCTGGAGGACATTTCGCTTTGAGCTTGTCCAACAGGTTGGAAATTCTTGCTCCCTGTGTGGCTGATAATGAGGGCTGCAGTCAGGATGAGTAACCTAACCAGGGCAATGTGGTTCAGGGATCGATCCAAGAGGAGCAAGAGAAGAGAACTGTTGTGGTAATTGGGGATATTAAAGTAAGGGGTATTAACACTATTCCCTGTCATGACTATCAAGAGTCCCAAAGGCTGTGTTGTCTGTCTGGTGATGAGTTTGGGGCACCTCATCTTATATGCAGAAGAATTTAAAATGGGAGGGGAAAGATCCAGTTTCTGGATTCCATGTGGGTACCATTGACATAGGAAGCTCAAATAAAACGATTCTGCTGAAGGAATTGGAACAGTTAGGGACTAAATTAAAATGCAAACCAAATGTAATAATCTCTGGATTGTTCCTAAGCCACCTGAAAATTGGCACAGGGCCAATAAGATTAGAATGTGCAGCTCAAAGATTGACATGGGAGAAGTGGGTTTGAATTGGTGGGACATTGGCACCAGTATTGGGGAAGGAGGGAACTGTTCCAATGAGATGGGCTCCAGCTGATCTGTGCTGGGAACAGGTTCCTTGCAAATCACATAACTAGGAGTGTGGATAGAGTTTTAAACTCAATAGTTGGGGTGGGGTGGTGGGGGAGGAGGGCTGGTGGGATCAACAAGTTGGAAAAGTATGGGTAAACCTATAGGGAAGAATTATACAGGAGAGATTACTGAAGTCTCCAAAATTTAAATGTTTGGAAAGAGATAAGAATTTGACCTCAATCAACATGGAGACAAAATGTGAGAAGAAGAATGGTGAATACAGGTCATAAGCTGTTATATTTAAATGCAAGATGTGTATGAAACAAGGTAGATGGGCTTAAAGTGCAGTTAAAAGTCAGAAGGTATGATGCTGAGGGCATAAGAGATGAGGCTGTTAGAAGATCACAGCTGGGAACTAAACATCCAACACGCAGGCAGGTGGATAAAGGGATAGGGTGGATCTTTTGGTTAAATAAAAATTAAATGAAATCCTTTTTTTAAAAAAAATATTTTATTTTGAGAATTTTCAATCAACATGCAGTCAAAACAAATGTAATCAAAAAGAAAAACATCACTATCCATAATATTAACAATATAAGACAAATATCGATCCGCATGTCGATATTAAAGAGTAAACGTGTGATTCAATTATTTTAACATCTGAAGGTGGTTAGGTCTTCTGGACTGGATGAATGACATTCCAGAATTCTGAAGAAATTGTGCAGGCATTAATAGTGATCTCTCAAGAATTACTAGAGACAGAATCATTCCAGAGGACTGGAAAATGGCAAATGCCACTCCACTCTTTAAGAAGGGAGAGGCAAAGGACAGGAAACTACAGCTTAGTTTGCTTGACTTCCATGGTTGGTCAGATTCTGGATTTATTTTGAAAATTTTCAATCAACATGCAGACAAAACTGCCTGCGTTTTGTGATACTTGGAAGCGCTTGATAAAAGAGGAAGAAGTCAGTATGGATTCCTTCATGGAAGTAACAAGCAGGACAGACAAAGAAGAGACAGTGGATGTCATTTACTTCAACTTTCAGCAGGCCTTTGACAAGGCGCTTCACGTGTGGCTGCTAAACAAGATAGGAGCCCATGGTATTACAGGACTGGTACGAGCATGGGTAGTAGATTAGCTGACTGGCAGAAGGTGGTGAGAGGCTTGCTACTGTTTAGTGTTGGTCAGTCTGCGGGGACAGAGTTGGAGCTGCTACTTCCCTTGTTATACTGAATGTTAGTGATTCCTAAAGTGGGCACTGTTGCCTTGGGGCGGTGGAAAGATCCAAGGGGGCGGTGAGGAAAAAGGGGGCAGTCAGGGGGGGAGGAGGGCAGTGAATGTTTGTTTCCTATTGACATGCTCGGGACAGGACATGTGCCACATTGATGTCTGCAAGGGCCAAGGCTCCAGGTTTGTAAGAATTTTAAATGATATTCAGGTTGCAATATACATTTAAAATACGTATAAATACACTGACCATCCCCTGCCCCACAATTTTCGGCCTTATTGCCCACCCATCAAGCTCCTGATGACTGATCTTTTCAATGAGCTCCCGACGGCTGACCTTTGCCCAATGAGCTCCCAATGGCCCAATTGCGGATCTTCGCCCAAGCTGACTGCCCACGAATGGTCTGATCGTGGATCCTTGTCCCGGCCACCCACCCATCCAGCACCCAACAGCTGATATCAACCCGACCATACGCCCATCCAGCACCCAATGGCTGATCCTTGCCCTGACCACCCGCCCATCCAACACTCAATGGCTGATCTCCCCCCCCCCAACCCCCCCACCCATCCTGCACCCAGTGGCTGATCCTCGCCCTGACCACCCACCTATCCAGCACCCAATGGCCTGAAGACAAATATAGTTACAGTTGAGATGTAAATTTACCCTTTCGTATGCTAAATAAATCGGTTTACGAAAAGTTTTATTTGTTAGATTAGTTGTTGTATGTGTGTGGGGGGGTGGGGGGGGGGGTGGCTACGGATGTGGCCTGGGAGCCAAGGGGGCAGCAGGCCGAAAAAGGTTGGGAACCACTGCTGTATGTTAATCATGGATGACAGAATTAATGGGTTTATGGCTAAGTTTGTGAATGATGTGAACGTAGGTGGAGGGGCAGGTAGTGTTGAGGAACCAGGGAGTCTGCAGAAGGACTTCAAGCTCATTTATTTTTATTATTATTATACAATTGTGAAGTACAACTAGATGAAATGGCATTCGTCAGTCCTCGGTATAAAAACATGCAAATACATATAAAGATATATAAGTGATTTATGTGCAGTACATGTATAAAACATAAATGAATATTGTTAAATCATAGTAGATTCTCGGAGCAGTTCATCAGTCATTCAGCAATCTCACTACTCGTGGGGAACAAGATGTTTCTCAGCCTGGTGGTTCTGGATCAGATACTTTTTTATCTCTTTCCTGATGGGAGTAGCTGGAAGATGCTGTGTGTGAGGTGGTAGGAGGTCCTTAATAATTTTGTGAGCCCCCTTCAGACAATAATCCTATTGGATCACGTCGGTGGGGGGGTGTGTGTGGATGGGGACCCCAGATCCTCTCTGCCACTCTTATGGTCCTGTGGATTGACTTCTGACCCAATGCTCTCCAGTCGACAGCAATCATACCACACTGTGATGCAGCCAGCCAAGACGGTCTTGATAGAGCTCCTGTAGAAAGTCGACAGAGTAGTGGCCGGTAGCCTTGCCTGCCTCAGTCTTTTCAGGAAGGGTAGTCGCTGTTGTGCCTTCCTGGCAAGCGAAGAGATGCTGTGGGTCCAGGTTAGGTCACTACTTAAGTGGACTCCAAGGAACTTGGTGTTCTCTACTCTCTCCACTATAGAGTTATTGATCATCCCTCATCCTCTGAAGTCCACAATTGTCTCCTTTGTCTCATCCACCTTGAGACAGGTGGAGATTTTCCACCTCTTCCCTGTAGTGCAACTAATTGTTTTTGCTGATGAGGCCGACGACTGTTGTGTCACCTGCAAACCTGATGACTTTTGGAGCTGGATCTGACATTGCAGTTGTGGGTCAGTAGCATGAACAGGAGCAGGCTGAACGCACACCCCTGTGGTGCACCAGTGCTCAGCGTGACAGTGCTCCATGTTCTGCTAGCGACCCAGATAGACTGTGGTCTATCTGTTAGGCAGATGAATTACACTGCAGGGAAGTGTTTGGCCATGCACTTTGGTAGAAAGAATAAAGATGTGAACTAGTTTCTAAATGGGGATAGAATTCTGAAAATGGGGGTCCATATTAACTGGGGAGTCCTAGTGCATGATCCCCTAAAGGTTAACTTGCAGGTTTTGTCAGTAGTAAGGAAGGCAAATGTATTCATTATGAGAAGACTCGGATATAAATGCATGCTAAGGCTTTGTAAGGTGTTCTTCAGATTACATTTGGGCCTCCTTACCAAAGGAAGGATGAGATAGTGTGGAAGTGGGTCCAAAGAAGGTTTACGAGATTGAAGCCAGAGGATTGATGTATGAGGAATGTTTAATGACTCTGGGCCTGTACTCACTGGAGTTTAGAAGGATGAGGAAGGATCTTATTGAAACTTTCTGAATCTTGTAAGGCCTGGATAGAGTGGATGCAGAGAAGATATTTCCAGTCGTGGGAGAGTCTAGGACCAGATGGTAAAACCTCAGAATAGAAGGATGTCCCTTTAGAACAGAGGTAAGGAAGAATTTCTTCAGCTGGAGGGTGGAGAATCTCTGGAATTCTTTTCCACAGGTGGCTGTGGAGGCCAAGTCATTTAAAGTGGAGGTTGCTATGGGTTAGTATGGGTCTCCAAGATTTCAAGAAGAAGGAAGTGAAATGGGGCGGATAGAGAAAAATAAATCAGCCATGATCAAATGGAAGAGCAGATTTGATGGGCTGAATGGCTTGATTCAACTCCTATGTCTAATGGTCTTAACATACAGTAGTCAAGGTATTCTGATCAAGGAGGAAATTAGAGTAGGAAAAGGAAAACCAGCATAATGATGATAACATTCTTTACCAAAAACGTTAACAAATTTTATTTTAGCAGGGTTCTAAATGCAACAGTTTGTATTGTGAAGTAATCATTAAAAATGAACCATGTTGGGTGAAATGCAGATGAGGGAATGGGATAATACGCTGTGTGTTCTTTTGGACAGATAATATAATCAAGTTAGTTAAGTTGATGACATTAGATTGGATTTGGGAGAAAGAGTTGTCTGAATGGAACATTACCAAAAGCTTGAAATAAGTAAAGACCAAAACATACATTTCCAAGAAGAGCTTGGAGTACTTGTTTGTAATGGTTCATTAATTGGCTGAGATAGTGAGCATAAGGTAGAACAGGGAATTTTTAGCCAACCCCTTGAAATGGTGTATATTTTCATGCAAAAGGAATAAAAATCATGTTGCTAACTTGAAACCTCTGATCTGGAGTTAATGTTAGCCTTAACATGCCTTGACTATATTCTGATTTGTTTAATATTCAGAGTTCGAAGACGACAATTATTTACCCCAGTGGTTCTCAACCTTTTTCTTTCTACTCACATGCCACCTTAAGTAATCCCTTACTAACCACAAGCACCTGTGGGATTATTTAAAGTGGTATGTGAGTGGAAAGAAAAAGGTTGAGGACCACTGGGGTAAGTTAGCAACCTGATGTAGAGCTGTCTTGCTGTTATTGATTGGTTAGTAAGGGGTTCCTTAAGGTGGTATGTGAGTGGTTAAGGAAAGGTTGAGAACCATTGGGCTCACCAATCCATTGACAGCGATGTGATAATTACAGTGATGCATTTTTTCCTGAACCATCAATTGCTGGATTCATTGTCCCTTTTGGTAACGTGAATTTTGGAAAATATTGAAATCTAATGCCCTTCTAACACTGTAACACAATCAATGACCACCCCAGACACAAAGCAAGTAGTTAAAGGCTTTATTAACCAGAAAACCTCGGCATGCCTCTACATACTGCTAGCTCATGCCCAAGGCAGATATGGAGGGAGGAGACTAGGGCCATCAGCCTTTATTAGTGATCTTACAGGGATGGAAGTCAGGCCAGCCTGCACAGTCCAGCGAGGTCATGCCTCCACCACATTCACCTTTCTTGAAATGCCATTTCCAGAAATGGACAAAACGGTAGCTGAACCAATATTTATCAAGGTTCATTGCAGCATTTTTGCTCCTCTGCTCTGTCTCTATATAACCATATAACAACTACAGTATGGAAGCAGGCCGCCTCGGCTCCTCTAGTTCGTACCAATTTAAATGATCTCTAGTCCCACTTACCTGCTCCCTGCCCATAACCCTCCAATCCCTTCACATTCATGCACTTATCCAACATTTTCTTAAATGACAAAATTAACCCTGCTGCAACCACCTCTTCCAGAAGGACATTCCATACAGCCATCACTCTGAGTGAAGAAGCTCCCTCTCATGTTACTTCTAAACTTTTTCCCCCTAACCCTCAACTTATGACCCCTCATTCCAATCTCACCCACCCTCAAGGGAAAGAGCCTATTTACATCTACTCTATCTATCCCCCTCATAATTTTAAGTACCTCTATCAAATCCCCCCTCAACCTTCTACACTCCAATGAAGATTTTCATTCCTGATCACTTTTGGGTATATTTTATCAATTTTGGGCTGTTGGTCACAAAAGTCACCTTAAAATTTTCCTATCACATACCACTTTTTTAGATATAATCTATTTTTGTGATTTCCTGTCATATTTTAAGTCTCCTTCAAGCTATAAAACCATGAAATGTCGCATTTCATTGAAAACTCATTTTCTGCGTTCACACTTGGACTTCTTCCCTGCTGATCTTGACGGACATGGTGCAAGGTTTCACCAGGACAATGTGACCTTGGAAAAGTGGTAATGGGGAAACTGGAATCCATGATGCTGGCCAACTATGTTCGGACACACACGAGACTCATCAGATGCTGTGTATAAATGAAAATCGGCAGCAAAACATTTTTAGGTCAGTTGAACTAACCCAATCCTAAAGTGATTAAGCAAGCTAAATTCAATAAGAGTTAATTTAAGGTTTCTCCCACTTCCTACATGATACAGCATATCTGAAGTTATGCTTGAATTTGTCTATCATAATCCCCTTTTTTTCCCCCCAAAGGTTCTTAGGGAGCAAGCCTTTGTGTGTGTGTGTGGGGGGTGGGGGGGGGGGAGAGAGAGAGAGAGAGAGAGAAATGTTTTCCAGTGTAATAAGCCTATAAATAATTATTTTCAGGGATGTAATTCATTTTTACTACATGGCATTTTCAATGTTGATGGTGGAGAAAATGAGCTCATTAGTTTCTTTGTCTAAGATGATCCAGCAGCTCTCTCTCTTAGAAAAACATAAAAAGATTGCAAATCTAATGGAAGTTTACCACCTGATGTCAAGCAGGAATATTCCTGGAATTTGAATAACTGTTGATGTTTATTAGATTTAGAGCATGTAGGTTTTCTATCAGGCAACAAACTATTCTTGTGAATATTTAAATCAGGAGATCCTGGAAAAACTGTTTTGAATTCTGACATTCAAGGACCATACATGAGTGGAAAAAAATAAAAAAAAATTCCAATGGCTTTGAATTAAAATGGCTTAGTTCTGAAAAAAATATGAATTTCATGAATTCAAAGATTGATTTTAGTTTTCCCAGTGTTTTTTTAAAAAAAATGACCCAACAAATTATGATGTCAGAGGTAAAAAGCTACTAGGGGTTAAATATTCAGTGCTAAAGTATTTATTGATTTTCAAACAATGAAGACATAAATGATACTGTTTGCTGAACCATTCAATACCATAATGTTTCTGATGCACTCATTTCTGAATGCCGGTTAATGGAAGTTAAGGGTGAATTGATGTGAATTCATTCCGCATGATGGTGTTGCACCATTGGCAGCCAATGTTGTCTTCAAGTCAATGCTGTTAGAACCATTAGTAGTTTCAGATTGTAAACCTACAATAGAAAGTTTTAAATTTAGAATAATTGAAACAAAAAGGAACTCCATTACTTCTGTTTGGTTACCTTGATTTTCTCTCAATTTCCTGGGCTGAGGTCCTAATTTTTTTTCCTAGTCTTGGTGCAATGGGTGCTGATCATTGTCTGGAAATTTGCCTAATCACCTGGTCCTACACAGTAAACGCAGCAGGGTACTCATCTGTGGGAGTTTCCGAACAGTCTGGCCAATATTAGTTTAAAACAAGTACACCCAACCTTGATCAGAACACCAGACTGCTTTATTTCTCATTACCTGAAGGAACAGAAAAAAATGGTAGCACTGCCAGAGCTGCTGTTATGGCAGTGGGGCTACTGGTGCAGACCCAGGAGAGCAGGGAGTGGAGGTAAAGCGCTGCACTGCTGGATCCTACTGCCTGATCCTGATGCTGACGGCTTATATAAGTTTTAAGCGGCCAGTTAAAGAAGCCGATGATGTGTTTTTTTGAAATCTTATGACCACAGATGCCCAAGGTGGCTGCACCTATGCTGGGCAGTGTACCACGAGGGGTTGGAGTCTCCATGGGAGCAGTAATCCAGCGCAGAGCATGAGAAATGGGTAACCCCACCCCCCCCCCCCCCCACCATTGAGAAGGAGAAGCATGGGGGGGATGACTCTACAGGGAAGGTGACAATGGCAGTAGACCACTAAGGGGCTGAAGATTCCACACAAGCTGCAGGCAGTGTTTGAAGGACCGACAAAGACTATGGGCTGCTGGAGACATGGAACTAGGCACCCAAACCAGGATTTGAGAGAATATTGGGGCAAGAAAATCTCCTTAAGGGCCTCAGGTACCGAGGGCTTCCTGATCATATCAGAGGTTTGGACCTGGACTTTGGGTTGCCAATGGTTTGACCAGGAGTTTGTGAGGCTACAGAGGCTGAGGGAATGCTAGAGGTAAATCTGTGGACACTCCAAGACCTGGGACTCAACACCCCATGTGTAATTGGATTATGGATTTTCAAACCTCCAGACCACAATCAGTGAGGATTGGTAAGAACATCTCCTCCACAATCTTCATCAGTACTGGAGCATCACAGGGCTGCATTCTTAGCCACCTGCTCTAGTCACTTTACACCTACAACTGTGTGGCTTGGGTTGTATAAAGAAAGGTGATGAGTCAGCAAACAGGAGGGAGATTGAAAACTTGGCTGAAAAGCACTAATAAGGAGCTGATGGTCGACTTCAGGAAGGAAAAGCCAGAGGTATACAATCCTGTGATCATTGGGGGATCACAGGTCGAGAGGGTGAGCAAATTTAAGTTTACAGGAGTCACTCTCTTAGGATCTTTCCTGGACCAACCCCACTAATGGCATCATGAAAAAAAGAACATCAGTGCCTCTACTTCCTCAGGAGTTTGCAGAGGTTTGTTATGACACCAGAAACCCTGGCAAATTTTTACAAATGTGTGTTGAAAAATGGCTGCATCACCGTTTGGTTTGAAGATACCAATACCCCTGAGCGTAAACCCTTCCAAAAGGTAGCTCAGGATGTCACAGGCAAAACCTTCCCCACTATCAAGAACATCGACAGAGAACGCTGCCATCGGAGGGCAGCAACAATCATCAAGGATCCACGCCTTCCAGCACACGCTCTGTTCTCGCTGCTGCCATCAGGAAAGAGGTTTAGGTGCCGCAAGACTCGCAACAACAGGTTTAGGAGGAGCAGCTGCTCCTCCTCCACCAACTTATTTAGCTGACGTTGATGAAACATACGTACTTACTAAATTTTCTAAGGGATTTGCCTTCCAAACAATCTTCCAAACCTTTGAGGACAGAATACAAGGATAATCGAAAAGCTCCAAAATGTTAACACATTGAAGTGTATCTGGTACCTCAGCTCAATCAAATTGTCCTCTGCTGTGATGCAGCTAATTATATTGTTGATATTATTAGTAATTAGAAGTGACAAGCAGGCTAGATAAAGGAGATGCAGTGGATGTCGTGTATTTGGATTTTCAGAAGGCCTTTGACAAGGTGCCACACATGAGGCCCAAGGTACAACAGGAAATATATGAGCGTGGGTAGAGCATGAAGCAGAAAGTTGGAGTTACAGGGATCATATTCTGGTTGGTTGCCACTTGCTAGTGGTGTTCCACATGCGTCAGTGTTGGGGCTAATTCTTTTCATGTTGTATATTCAGTGATTTAAATTATGGAATTAATGGCTTTGAAGCCAAGTTTTTAGATCATCTCTTTGCAGATCAGACTCAGAAGCTGAATGAGCAATTGAGGTCAGGTGACCCAAGCATCACTATAAAAGTGAGGGACGGTATAGCGGATTAGTCATCGGAGTGGTCTGAGTCAGAGTGGTAAGGCTTTGGCTCAAGACGTTTGACGATAGAGGCTGAGGAGCTGGTGGGGGAGTTGAAGTAAGTAAGTGCCACCCTACTCAAGGACCAAAAAGGATACAGCAGGTAGGCATAGGTAAGGGTAGGTTTTATTTATCTTGTATATTTTTTCCTCTAATCATAGGCAGTGCAAATGGAAGCCAGGGCAGGGGAAGGCTCCTCTTGCAGAATGTGGGTCATCGGAGAAGCCAGCAGTTTCATCTGCGAGAAGTGCATCCAGCTGCAGCTCCTTACAAACTGAGTTAAGGAATTGGAATTAGATAAACTCCAAATCATTCAGGAGGCTGAGGGAGTGATAGACAGGTATTACAGGAATGCTTTCAGACCTAGGAGGCAGGAGTAGAGTATCTGGGTGACAGTCAGGAAAATGAAAGGGAACAGGCGGGCAGTGCAGGACATCCCTATTAGGGAACGAGACAGGAGAAGTGACAGAATTATGTGTCGGTTAACATTTTGGGTCCATGATCGTAATGCTATTAGTTTTAAGTTAATTATGGAGAAGGATAGGTCTGTGTCTTGGGTTGAGATTTTAAATTGCAGAAAGGCTTATTTTGAGGAAATGAGAAAGGATGGAAAATGTATGAGTGGGATAAATTGTTTTTGGGCAAGGATGTGCAAGGTAAGTGGAGGACGTTCAAAGGTGAAATTTTGAGAGTACAGAGTTTGCATGTTCCTGTCAGGATTAAAGGCAAAGTTAACAGGCGTAGGGAATCTTGGCTTTCAAGGGATATTGGGGATCTAGCTCAGAAGAAGAGAGTGGTGTATTGTGGGTATAGGCACAATGGAGCAAATGAGGTTCTTGAGGAGTATAAAAAAAACTCAGAAATCAGGAAGGCTAAAAGATTGCTTTGGCAGACAATGTGAAGGAAAATCCTAAAGGCTTCTACAGGTATATTAAGAGCAAAAAAATTGAAGATCAGAGTAGTTGACTATGTATGGAGCCAAAAGAAATGGGGAAGATCTTAAATGTTTTTTTTCCATCAGTATTCATTCAGAAAACTGGCACAGAGATGAGGGAAGTCAAGAAAACAAACAGTGAGGATATGGAATCTATACAAATTAAAGAAGAGGTGGTGCCTGCTGTCTTAAAGTAAATAAGGGTGGATAAATCCCCAGGGCCTGACAAGATATTGCTTCAGACCTTCTGGGAGGCTAGAATAGAAATTGCATGGGCTCTGGCAAAAATTATTTAAAATGTCCTAAGCCATTGGTGTGATGTAGATTGGAGGGTAGCTCATGTGTTCCATTGTTTAAAAAATGTTTCAAAAGTATCCCAGGGAATTTTAGGCCAGTGAGCCTGTCTTTAGTAGGTAAATTATTGGAAGGTGTTCTAAGAGAGCAGATATACAATTATTTGGAAAGCTAAGGACTGATTCGGGATAATCAACATGGCTTTGAGCAAGGTAGGTCATGATTAACCAATCTAATAGATTTTCAAGGAGGATCTCAGGAACATTAATGATGTGAATGTTATCTTCTCGGATGTTAGTAAGGCCTTTGACAAGGTCCCACAAGGGAGGTTAGCCAGGAAGATTCAGATGCTCGTTTTTCATGGGGAGGTTATAAACTGGATACAACATTGGCTATAGGGGAGAAGCCAGAGAGTGGAAGTGGATGATTGCTTCTCAGACTGGAGGCCTGTGAATAGAGTTGTGCGTCAGGGATCTGTGCTGGGACCATTTTCACCTATATCAATGATCTGGATGATAATGTAGTAAATGTGTTCAGCAAGTTTGCAGATGACACAAAGATTGGAGGTGTTGTGAATGGCAAAGAAGGTTTTCAAAGCTTGCATAGGGATCTGGACCAGGAGATAAAGTAGGCTGAAAAAAGTCAGATGGAATTTAATGTCAACAAGTGTGAGGTGTTGCATTTTGGAAGGACAAACCAAGAAAGGACGTACAAGGTAAATAGAAGGGCACTGAAAAGTGTGGTAGAACAGATGGATCTGGGAATACGGAGACATAGTTCCCTGAAGAAGGCGTCATGGTAGATAGGGTTGTAAAGAAAGCTTTTGGCTTATTGGCCTTCATTAAAAAAATATTGAGTATATGAGCTGGGATATTATGGGCACTTTTTACAGAGTATTGTGTGCAGTTCTGGTCACCTAACTAAAAGAAAAATATTAATAAAGTTGGAGGAGTGCAGAGAAGATTTACTAGGATGTTGCCTGGTCTTTTGGAACTGAGTTACAGGGAAAGGTTAAACAGGTTGGGACTTTTCTCCCTGGAGCATAGAAGAATGGGGAGAGATTTGATGGAGGTATTTAAAATTATGTATGGGGTAGGCAGAGTAAATGGAAGTAGACTTTTTCCTATTGAGCTACAAGCCAGAGGGCATGGGTTAAAGGTGAAAGAGGAAAGATTTTGGGGAAACTTATTCACACATAGACTGGTGGGAGTGTGGAACGAGCAGTCATCTGTATAGTGAATGCAAGCTTAATTTTAGAATTTAAGAACAATTTGGACAGATACATGGATGGGATTGGTATGGAGGGCAATGGACTGGGTGCAGATCAGTGTGACTTAGCAGTAAAGAAGTTTGGTATAGACTAGAAGGGTCCCAGGGCCTGTTTCTGTGCAGTAATGTTCTATGTTTCTATTATACAAAGATAGGTGGAGGAACAGGTAGTGTTAAGGAAAGAGGGAAGCTGCAGAAGGACTTGGACAGATTAGGCCAATGGTTCTCAACCTATTTATTTCCACTCACATTCAACCTTAAATAATCCCTATGCCATAGGTGCTCTATGATTAGTGAGGGATTACTTAAAGTGGTATGTGAAAAAAGTTGAGAACCATTGGATTAGGAGAGTGGCCAAAGAACTGGCAAATGAGATATAATGTCGGAAAGTGTACAGTCATGCACTTTGGTAGAAAAAATAAATAGGTAGACTATTTTCCAAATGGGGAGAACATTGAAAACACCTAGTTGCAAAGGGATCTGTGAGTCTTTGTGCAGGATGGCCTGAAGTTAACCTTGCAGGTGACAAAGGCAAATGCAAAAGCTGGCATTCATTTTAAGAGGAATGATATAAAAGAGCAGGGATATGATGTTGAGGCTTTATAAGGCTCTAGTGACACCTTACTCGGAGTATTGTGAACAGTTTCCTCAGTTAAGAAAGGATGTGCTGATGTTGGAGGAAGTTCCCAAGGATGAATGTTTGACAGTTCTTGGCCTGCACACGTTAGAATTTAGGAGAATGAAGGGGATCTCATTGAAACATTTTGAATGTTGAAAGGCATGGACAGAGATATAGAGAGGTTGTTTCCCTTGGGAGGAGAGTCGAGGCCCAGAGGGCACAACTTCAGGACAGAGATTCGGAGGAGTTTCTTTAGCCAGAGGGTGGTGAATTTGTTGCCACCGGCGGTTGTGGAACCCAAGTCATTGGCTGTATTTAAGACAAAGATTGATAGATTCTTTATTAGCCAGGGCATTGAAGGTTATGCAGAGAAGTCCAGTCAGTGACGCTGACATGAAAATGGATCAGCTCATGATTAAATGGCAGGGCAAACTCAATGGGTTGAATAACCTATTATTCTCCAATGTCTTATGGTTTTAATTGCTCAAGCTATTTCTCCTTGTGCTTGCAGCATTTCATCTCATCCCTTTTCAGTGGTACTGCTCTTGCCAACTAATGTAATAGACCTTTTCCGGTTCCACTTACCTGGTTCCGATAATATCAATAATTATTAATGGCAGGTTAATAATTATAAATGCATTTTTAAAATTTCAGTGCTGTTACGCAACAGAAATATATAAACTCGTATCTCTTCTATTGATTTAATGTTAATTTGTATCACAGTACCACAGAAAGCTACTCACTCCAAAAAATTAGTTCTTCTTCCATCCGAGAGGGATATTTTCTGTTTTCTTCCGCAACTTGTAAAGTTAAATTAAAAAAAAGTTATTATGGCAATTAGCATGCACATTTTTAAATGCAACAAAGTAAATAGTAAATTATGCTATTAAATAATTAGAACAACATCATTCTGGACATCCCAAGAAAACTAATTCTGAATCCGGGATAGGGATGCAATAGAATTTTAAGTACTCTGTCAGTGACAACACCAAAAGAATGATAAATCCCAATGTTGTAAACCACCTAAGTAAGAGAATTTCAATGCACTGATTATAAACTTCCTGTGTTGTCTAGATGTAGGAACCAATCTCTTTTTTGTTTGAAAATTGTACAAGTCACTTTTCTACTGGGGAAGAAAGCAGGATATTAAACACAATTTAGCCAGGAAATTACTTGGGTCTAGCATATGGACAGGGATATTTTTCAGAGATCTTTTATGGAATCGTGAAGAGCAGGTTATGGCGAACTGAAGTGGCAGAAACAGGACTCTCACAAGAAAACAATGGCTTGTGCTAAACCTAGAATTAAAGGCAGATTATTGAGCAGGTTAGAAACTGGCTTGTGAGTGACAAACAGGAAATAAAAGTTGCCAACAGTAATAGTGCAACGCTATTACAACACCTGCAACCTGGGATCGAATCCGGTGCTGTCTGTAAGGAGTTTGTATGTTCTCCCCCTGTCTGCGTAGGATTCCTCCAGGTGTTCTCGTTTCTTCCTAACCTTCAAAATGCACAGGGAGTTGGTTGTAGATTAATTGGGTGTATTTGGGCAGAAGGGCCTGTTACCGTGCTCTATGACTAAATTTAAAATGTAATACATGTATTCTACTTAACAGATGTGACTATAGCTATCAAGTAGAATTTGTGTTTCCACAGGTACTATTTACCGTGCATAATTAATGTCTTGGAGAGTGGATTGGGTAACTGTGACTACTTGTGACACAACCAGCCCCTTTCACATTGGCAAACCACTAAATTGGCGGTTCAATTAACCATTTTAAAATACCAGTAGAGTTGTTCACACTGGACCAATGTTAACCGGCTCTCTGCGCCCTTTCACGTTCATCACCTGGCATCGAAGAGCAAAGGGCAAACTATATGCCCTGTTGTAGTTTGTCAAATACCACATTTGATGAAAATGTTTGCTTTAAGATTTCAGTACTCCACATGCAGGGGCAAAATTCCGACTTGCATCCATTTTGAGACATGGTCCCAATTACGGTTATAAGTCAGGGAGTACCTGTATACAAGCTCTTTTTTTGTGGAAAAGGTTCTTTAATTGAGGAGTGTCAAAAGCAAAATTTATAATTTGAATGACTTGCCCTTAGAAAGGGGGACAGAGAAAGTCAGTTGAGTTTAGAATCCAATGTATTTCATTAGATTTAGGCAATGATTTTGTAATTATTTACCTCATTCATGGCATCATCAATCTGCTTCAGCTCTTCGTAGCGATCCCTCGAATCTCGCAATGGTTGCACTGTAGCTTCTTCAATCTGTGGGAATAACTAACAGCAAAAATACCATGATTGGTGCGATGTAAGTGTGGTAATGGTGCCCCAGTCATAATCAAACCTCATTGCACAGTCAGTTTAATGCATGTGCAGACTATCCATTCTCCCATTTTTTTTGGCTATACTCCCCCCCCCCCCCCCCCACACACACAAAGGACTCTACTCAAAATTTATGGGCCCCCTTCCCTGTGAAGCAGTCAAGTTCTGGTTTCTACTGTACTTCTCTCCCATAGATTAAGTTTTAAAAAAAAATTATGAAACATTAGGTGAAAAGAAAACAAGAGCTTTTATTTTAACGTACCGTAGCCTCCAAAGGGTCTGTAGGGCCCCTGTTGAGAATGGCTGATTCAGACTGTTGACTTCCAAAAAAAAAACATTGGTTTGGAAGTATTCTTGCATTCCTCTTGGATCGTATAATCAAGTATTACACATTTGTAATGGAGGGTAATTTTCTCTTTTGAACAGTCTCTTAGGCATTGGATCTCCTTTTAAGCACTTGACATTCTATACCCCTTCTCCCCCACCATGTGAGGAAATTAGCTTATATTTATATAGAAACACAATATTGTTCTATGAATAATGAAAACAGAAAATGCTGGAAACGCTCAGCAGGTCATTCCATACATGCAAAGAAAAGCAGAGCTAGTAGTCCAGGCTGAAAAGCCTTGATCAGTTCCAGCATTTTCTGGTTTGTTTTTGATTTTTATCCTTGGCAGTGTTGTTGGTTTTTATATTTCTGTGTACTTTGTGTCCAGATAGCTTTGTAATGAAAGGGCCCACAAGCAACAATGTTCGTGGAATGAGAAGCAAAGTTGTAGAACTCATGCTTTACCATACCTTTTCTGATCTTCTACAAGGTCAGATACAACTATTGTTAACCTTGCAACTGGGAAAACATTTCCTCCATGGTGCTCCATTATCTCAATTTTGTCAGTTAAGATGGCTGAATCAAAGCTCAAGAAATAACCTGCGGACTTAGAGTGTAGAGGCACCGTTTAGCCAGTAGTGTAGCTTTTATTGGGTCAATGATGCAACTGAACCAAGGGAGAATATTTAGCAACTGGTCATAGGCTAGTGGGGAGGGACAGGGACAGCCAGAGGTTGTGGGCTAAATTAAGGACTGGAATCCAGCTGCCAGTCAGGTAAGATCAGGATAGGGAAGATGGCTGGATGTTGTAGGCGTCAGAATTAGGACCTGATGGGGTAATCACTGCTCAGAGTTGGGGGCTGTGGAGATTAGACTCAGACAATTTGGGGGCCTTGAGATGGATATGTTATTATCTAGACAGGGGTATGGGATATGGGTTGGGGTTTGAGGGAGGGTAGGGCGAGAACCAGTCATAGATATGACCCAAGACCTTTTGGTGGAAAGCAATGTTCATGTTGTTGAAATGGTCTGTTTGTAGGCAGATTGATGGACAAAAGCTTGATGAGATGGTGGAGGGACCTTAAAGATGAGAGATGGGACATATTTTGTAAGAAGGTCCAAATCCAGTTTTGCATCATGAAGTCATAATTATCACTTAATTTAGAGGAATACTTGCCAAATGTGGTGATATTTTAAGCAGTGCATTCCCATCCATCAGGATTTAGGTTAGAATTACCCAGCTTCTACCTGCAGTAGATACAGGGTTAAGTCTAAAGAGTTGGGCAATCCAGCTTCCCAAAGAAAGATTCGTCATGAAGTTAGAAGAGCGATGGATTCTCTTGAACACACATTTGGCTTTCTTCCAGAGTCATGCCAGTATTGTACAATAGTTCAGACGATCTCCAGTCAAAATATAAATGAGTAGGATTGAAAATAAGAAATTTCCCAGATTTGATGTTGCTCAGTTTGAATTGAAATGTTGACAGGGAGCAAGTCTGCAGAAACAGTGATTGAGGTGAAAACACAATGCAGGAGAAACTCAACAGGAAGCAGTCTAATAAATGGTCTTTGGCACTGTGTGTCCCTATAATTAATATATTTATTTAAACAAAATGAATGAATTCGACAATTGAATAGTTATTAGACTGATTGCAAAGGCGATTGTGTTATTTGCATTATCTTATTCCAAAAGTGACAAGAAATGGGTTGTTCTATTGAAAACTACCCAAGTAGAACACAAATAAACTATATTGAACAAAATAAATTGTGGTTCATTTCCCAGCACCACACCTTGATGGAGGTGTTGGACTCTTTTGCATCTACTGTTTATCTTACCTTCATCAGTGTTTCAAACGTTGGTATGAGGACAAACTTGATGAAACCAATCTGGGCTGTGGGTTTGGTAACCTTGTCCCGATCCATGAATGGGGCAACTGGAAGACCTTCAGATTTCTCTCTGTCACTCTGCAGGTGAACACCAGTTGACAATATTGTAGATGTGCTTTTAGAAAGAATAGAAATTTTGCCAAGGGAAGGTGTTCAAGATGAACATGATGCATTTAATTATTATCCTAATAAAAGAAAATAAGTCTGCATTTTGCAAAAGGGTACCGGTTACTTTACTATATGTCCATCACCTGTGTAAGCACTCAACCCAAGGATCTGCTACCTCCGTCGGCCGCACTTCATTAGAAATACCGCAGCATTTGATAAAGAGCTGACTACGACTTCCACCTTCAAATAAAGAATTATTTAAAAAATCTATACATTGATCTATCATAATCAACCTTCAGTTTTTATACACAATATACAGAAAACTTATTTTCATTTTCCTTTGTGTACCTTTATACAAGACACACGCCAAAGCTCCAGCACCCCTACGAAGATGAGAAAGAGAAGCAAAAGAGAGTTCCTTCGAGACAGTGTCCATGGATCCCACCACCTCCACAGATGCTGTCGCCTCCTATCCATTCCAGCAGTGAACCAGAGTTGGATGCATCCAATCACCTTCCTCTGTCCCTGGTTCCAAACCCATGATGCTGTCTGTGCCTGAGGCCCTTCAGGAGCCCTGCTCAACATCAGCACTCATGGATCCTAGTCCCAATACCTGGTTCCCAGGTCGATTGCCTGCAGCCAGGTGTGAGCCCTGCATCTACCAAACTCTATGCCGCACCCCTACCCTCTGGGGTCCGTTCTCATGCCTCTCCCATTTGGCAGACTCCCATCTCTCGCTTTGGTGGCCTGCACTGGTCCGCTGCTTCCCCGGAGACCGTAACCCTTAAGGTTTGGGCTGCCAAGGACAGAGGCTGCCATCTTGGGCAAGGGTCTCTGTGAGTCTTGAATATTGAAAAAAACTGCTGTCAGCCTTGTTCAACAGGCAGTTTAAACCTGTACGAATCCATCAGGTGGGACAGCTGGGCAGTGGAACCCTGCAGAGGAGCACTGAAAGATTCACCAGCAGCAGCATTGCAATCTTTTTTTTTAAATTTTTTTATTTTTCACACCATAAATCACATTAGCCATGATATACACTTTTTCTTTGCAATCTTGAAGTTGATCTGAACCAAAACAGTCTCAACTTCCTTCCCATCTAAATATGAACCAGTTTGAATCTTGGTTTAAACTATAACCTTCATGCTTTTTACTCCAAATGTGAGCCCTTCAATCCAACTGTATTCAGGTTTCCGAGCCAAATCTGATCTGGTTCCAAAGACTAAATTTTGGTTGTAGACAATTGTCTTGCTTCCTCACTTCATTGTTCCTCACTTGTCAGGAAGGCACAACAGCGACTGCACTTCCTGAGAAGACTGAAGTGGGCCAGCATTATGACAGCCTTTGATCAGAGCTGACTGACTGATAGATGTCTGAAGAAGACGTGCAAAATCATTGAGGACTCCTTCTGTGCCACATACTTCTGTTAGCTACTTCTGTCGGGGAAGAGATACAGGAGGATCAGAGCGAGCACCACCAGGATGAGGAACAGCTTCTTCCCACGGGCAGTGAGACACTGAATGATCAAAGGAACCACTCACCCTAACCATCTGAGAATCTCGTATTCATGAAAAAATATTTATTTATTGGTATATTTGAATACTTGTCCTGTGTATATATTGTGTGCTATGCCTGGTTGTATGTCTGCGTGTTTTACACTGAGGACCGGAGAACGTGTTTTTTGTCAGGTGCATCTTGGCGCCTCACAGTTCAGCGGGCAGCAACCTCCTTTGAAGAAGACCGCAGAGCCCACCTCACTCACAAAAGACAAAGGAGGAAAAACCCAACACCCAACCCCAACCAACCAATTTTCCCTTGCAACCGCTGCAACCGTGCCTGTCTGTCCCGCATCGGACTTGTCAGTCACCAACGAGCCTGCAGCAGACGTGGACATACCCCTCCATAAATCTTCGTCCACGAAGCCAAGCCAAAGAAAAAGAAAGACAATAAACTTGTAATGTGTACTCGAATCTAACCCCAAATCCATCTCCAAATAGTGAACTTTGCAAGAAATTTTTGGAGAATGATGCTAAAAGTGCATTCCTAGAAGAGACAACCAAGACAAGATAGCAAACGATGTCATCCGAATCCATCATACCAAAAGTGGTAACACAAGAAAAACAATAATTCAAGTACATCCAGATATGGCTCAAAGAGGGAGAATCTGGTGATTGCGACAGAAAGAAAAACATTAGGATGGCCTCATTCTTTTCTGTGAACCACGTAAATTCAGAAAAATAATCTGCAAGATGGATTGAATAAAGGTTTTGTGCTTGCCCAAGGATATCCCCAAAATTGAAGCAGAATTCTAGAATAAGTTTTCCTTGGCTTCACTGACAGCAAAAGTGTCCGATTTGAAAGAAAATGATTACTAATTTACCCAAGTGCTAGACCTTGAGATTATTTAGTCAGCTAGTGTAAAAACTAATATACCTATTTGGAGCAACATTGGGGGAAAGACAAAAAGCATGGAAGCTGAATGGAAGATACCCTAACAAAAGAGGGAGCTGCTGGAACAATGGGGTTCAATTTCCCTTTCTTTGACAATGAACAGTTGGCCTGTGACTGGGATGTTGAGCTTACTCCTTTAACTACAATGCCATGTACCCTGATGGTGGTATTAGATAGGGAATACAGGCTCTTCATCAACAACCCCATCAGTTTGTTAAAGAAGAAGTAAAACACGAAAGTCTGCAGACACCATGGTTGAAGTGAAAACACCATGCTGGAGAAACTCAGCAGCGTACTTTATGTAGCGAAGGTATGATTAATCAAGAACCTTGATGAAGGGCTCAAGTCTGAAACGTTGGTTATGTATCTTTATCTTCGCTATATAAAGTACACTGTTTGACCTGCTGAGTTTCTCCAGCATTGTTTCCAGTTTGCTAAACAAGCCTACCTCTATCTCATTGACAGCCATTAAATATTTCCTAATACAAGAAAACAAGCCTACATTTTGCAAAAGGGTAACAGCTACGTTACTATATGTCCATTACCTGTGTAAAGTACTCTTCAAGCAAGCAGTCGACCCAAGGATCTGCTACCTCCGTCGGCCGCACCTCATTGGAAATATCGCAGCATTTGATAAGAAGCATTTTTAGCTGAGGAAAAGAGACGGATTATCTGAGACCAAGTATAGGTTTCTTCATTGTTACATTTCAGTATTTTTTTCTCCCTCACTCAACTTTGAATTCATTTTAGACTCCAGTTTTTCAAATACTAGAGGACAGAATTACTTAGTAGAAATGTGCAGAATTCATCCTCACTTACTACTGATTGATGAAAAGTACAAATTGAAAATGGCACCATGAGCCTTTGCAATATTTTTGATCTTTGCAACTGAAGTTTGCCAACTTGATGCAGCATTTTAGCCTGATTGTTTTAGGGCCAGTAAAGTATAAGGAAGAAATTTCTATGGTAGTAATACTAAAAAGAACCGAGTTAAAAAGACCAATGCTTGCTCTAACTTACACTCATTTTATGTTCTTCATTCAAGAAATCAAAAGTATCAACCTTTGGTTTGAATGAGTCCAGTATCTCTCCATGTCGTGCCATGTCAGTGGCTAGAATGAGCGTAATAATTCCCTTTTTGGGAAGGCAGATAGACCGAGTAAAAAGCAAATAAAGACAAGATTAGTTCAACCAACCTTGGGTTCAATCTTGAGCAGAATATCCCAAATGACCTGGAGCATGCACATTTCATTGCTCAGTGTCACCAAGAACAAGATTTCAAAACTTCAAGTTAAAATTCAATATAGAATGTGTAGTGGATAATATTAATTTTACTTTTTGTTATTTTTAGAGATATAGCACAATAAAACCCCATACATTCTTGAAGGGTGGGAGAAAAGCAGAGCACCCGGAAGAAACCATATAGTCGCAGGGAGAACATAGACAGCACCGGATTCAAACCTGGATCTTAGCCACAGTTGTGCTAACTGTTTATGCCACATTGCCATTAATTAATGAAGATGCAATGAATTAAAGTCCATTTGCATGGAAACAGATTGAATGATTCTAATCACAAAGATGGATTTGATTACCTGAAACAAAAACGAGCTGAGAAGGATTTTAAAAAAAGCCCATGTCATCTTTATTCTCTTAAAATTGCCATGAATTAATGACATATTACTAATTACAGTGATCTCTGACCTGTCTGATCTGTTTAAAGACATCCGGATCCACATTGGCGAAGATGTTGCATTCTGGCTGAGAAAGAATTTGGAAGGCAACAGCGCAGTGATGGTTCTCCAGAGGGGAAATGTCATTGTAGCGGACAGCAAGCTCAGTGCGGGCATTGATTTGATACCTAAACGGTATTTGGAAAACAAACACCTACCTCACTTACTGCAAGTTTTCACCATGATTATGTAAATAATACCTCAATCACAGACCACATTGTCGTCAATTCCTCAGCTAAATTTTAAAATGCATTCAGAAGTAGATTTAATTTTATTAGATCCTGTCCATAAGTGAGTATACAGCAGGAGGAATAACATGCTCAGGGCATGCAGCACCTTTGATACATAATGCAATTTGTACAACTTCCCTCGAGAAAAATAAAGCCAAGTTGTAGAACAGTGCAAGATCAAATAATTTGAGTTGCAAAGACAATGGTAATCAAAGCCACATTTCGGAAAAAAAAACAGGCTAAAAATCGACACTATATATTGGTGGAAAAAATGATGATAAATAGGATTTGTTAGTTGATTTCTAGAAATAAGGAATTAGGAAAGCTTTTATATTAAAATACAAGAAAAAAAAGCAGTAGTGAAAACATTTCTTTCTTTGGCTTGGCTTCGCGGACGAAGATTTATGAAGGGGGTAAAAGTCTACGTCAGCTGCAGGCTCGATTGTGGCTGACAAGTCCGATGCGGGACAGGCTGACACGGTTGCAGTGGTTGCAGGGGAAAATTGGTTGGTTGGGGTTGGGTGTTGGGTTTTTCCTCCTTTGTCTTTTGTCAGTGATGTGGGCTCTGCGGTCTTCTTCAAAGGAGGTTGCTGCCCGTCGAACTGTGAGGCGCCAAGATGCACGGTGGTGGTCATATTAGTCTAGGAAATTAGTATGAGAAGATATGAAATGGCCTGTTAAATGCAAAAGAAATTTCTCAACAAGTAGAATAGTATAATTCTTTGGGATTTTAATTTTGTTATGCAGACTGGACAAGCCAAGCCAGATAAAGTAGCTTTGAGGGCAAGATCTTTAAGTATATATTAATGGGTGAACACACAGTCTTTAGCCCAGAGTATGGGAATTGGTAACCAGAAGACATCAATTTAAGGTGACAGGGGAGAGAATGAGAATCTGAGGGGTAACTTATTTTGCACAGGGGCGATTGGAATGGGCTGCCAGCAGAGATGGTTGAGGCAGGACCTATTGCAATGTTTAACAAAAATGTGGATGGATACATGGATGGGATGGGTTTAGGGAGATATGGGCAAGCGCAGGCAGATGGGAACAGAGTAGGTGGGACATTTTGGTTAGGGTTGGATCTGTTTCCATGCTGCATGATTCTATTCAAAATGTTTTCAGAAAAAAAAAGTATGAAACCAATGGGGAACAGGTTGTTTTTTTCATCCAGTATTGTGTAATTACACAGGGTTATTTTACTGAAAAGCCCCATTTTCAGTCTTTATTTAGCTATGGCCCCTTTAGGACTCTTCTCAAAGTTTATGGGCCCCCTTCCCTGTGAAGGAGTAATTTAGTTGGTTTCTTCCATACTTCTCTCCTGTGCACTGCATAAAATAACAAAAACAAAATATGATTTCAGTCTGTGGTCACCCCCTTAAATGTGCTGTGGCTCCCAGGAGTGTTGTATATAGTGAACGACTGCTGTGAAGGCTTCTGTGGTGAGGTGTTGCCACAAATCTATGGATTTCAACTTTTGAGAGAGATGTGGTTTCATATGTGTCCCAGGGTCTTAAATTTCCAAAGCTAATTACAAAGGAATGAATGGTATGCTGGTTTGAGAAGACTAGAATACAGTGCAGACTCAATACTGTATAACATTGCTGTCAGGGGACATTTTAAAACGCAAGTCCAGGAGGTAGCTTAAAATTTACCTATTTTCCTTCTTGGGGGACATGATAATGCCCATGGTATATCAGAAACTGTGATATGATGAGGCACATTATATCAAGGTTGCATTGTGTTAAGGAATGGCAAACAAATAAATTATTTCTAATTCACAACAAATTCGTGTTCAAATGAGGAACAAGAGTAGACCATGGTCAACTGGAGACATTAAAAGGTACAAGTTAGTACAGCCCTTCTCAATGGGGGCCACAGCACATTCAAGGGAAGGAATGGACTGAAGTTGCATTGTTCTTTATGTAGTCAGTAGGGGAGAAGAACAGAAAAAGGAAAAGATTATCAAAAAGGTACTGGTTGGTATTTAGGATTGCGAGATAAAGAAAAAGGTGCGGATACCATACTGTTATGCAGAGTGAATTCAAATTTATAGAATTAAGTTGTACAATTTACAGGAAATTAACATGCTCTAAATTCTATTGCTGGTATCTGAAGATTTAACTGGCACCCATGGATATGTAGTATGTTTGGATTTTTTTAAAAAACATTCAGTACAGTAGTAAGAAAGTAAATTGTTACAGTTTTATATAAATATTATATAAATATAAATATTATATAAATATTACATTGATAATTGGTTTTCAGATGGGTTAGGGTTCGGGTTCCCCATTGAAGTGAAACTTTTTTTTTATTTTTGGGAAGGCATTGTTTAAATAGGACAATACTGCAAGGCCCAAGGTTGGTTCTCAGCCATCATCAGTCTATAACAATGAGTGCAAAATTTCCAAAGTGCAAAGCTATCTGAAAAAGTAAAAGATGAGGAGTTTACATTAGCAAAGGAACCTGGACCAGTTAAGTTTGTGATTGGGGAAAAAAAATGGAGCACAATAAGTATAAAATCTATCCACTTTGGTAAGAAGAGTGGAAAAATGAAATATTCCCCCCCCCCCCCCCACCTCTCCAACAAAGGTGAATCACTGAGAAGTTTTGGGATACAGAGGAATTAGGCACCATCCAACCCATCACAATTTTATTTTCTTGAAAGGATATTCCAAGTAAAGATGGCGTAGAACTGACCTATGAAAATGTGTTTAAAATAAAAAGGGAAAACTTGAGAGGGTACATACCAAGACACTGTTTTCTCAGCCTGGAGAGTCTAAACTATATTACGGTTAAAGAGATGACTAGTTAAAGTTAAGATGATGAGATTTCTTGACACAATGATTTTGAACCTGGAATTTTTTGCCTCAATCATCTGGGGCTTTGTATATTCAGGACTGAGATCAATAGATTTTTGCGAACTAAGAACAACAAAGATATGGAAATCAGACAAGAACATTCAGCTTTCATCTTAGTGGATGGCAGAGTACACTCAGAGTGAAATAATCAGCTGCTTCAAATTTTTACATTAACATTGTTTAATGAAGATGGATCGTTGCACACCACACTAGTCTACAATGTTCAAACTAGGAGCTTCAGCTCCTCCAACTTAGTTTAATTTTTGAAGAATTTACTATTTCATTGTTGCATTTCCCAGTGCCATATGGAACATGCCGCTCTCAATACAGGATATTAGGAAATTTTCCACACGTCAAGTAAATTCCTATTAGAACAGATCACCGGTATTTACACACAAATTATTTTACAATCATAACACAATCAAACTCACGCATTGTTGTATCCGGGATGATCCAGGTCGTGACAAATGGCTCCAGTCATTAAAATCACCAAATCTGTCGGAGTAAGTCTCTCCTGTGCAGTATCAACAAGGTTAACACAATTACTGGATAATTAATAGCTTATTCTCTAACTTCAAGTGTCAAGATTCACTTCCAGATTGATGATGCCTTGTATGTGAATTAAGTTAGACTGTAGAATAAAATCTGTCCACTGAGGGAGTTGTTCGTAGAGCAAATCTATTCAAAATGCTGGCAATAAGACTAGTGCAAAGTAACTAGCACTCCAATGAACACATAAACCATTGAGTAAACATACCACTCTGCATTTGGGTGTGGTTGTATAACTATTGTCAAGGTCTGTCCTTCATTGGGTTTCTGAATTTAATTCTCTTAAAAAGAACTCTTATCTATACTTAAAAGTGCTGGAGAAACTCAGCAGGTCACGCAGCGTTATTTAAATAGCGATCAATATGCAAAAGTGCTGGAGAAACTCAGCAGGGCGCACGGCGTTCTTTATGCATGATCTGCTGAGTTTTGCCAGCACTTCTGTGTGATGAACTACAATCTGCAGACTTTCTTGTTTAACTCTCTTTTATATCACTTAGTCAATCAGGCTAATGAATGTCTACCATTAGAATAAAATATTTCTGACACATTATAAAAATAAGTTGCTAAAAAAAAAGTTTCAAACAGGTTTGACTCAGATACTAGCATTCAGCTTTGTTATTTGAAAGGTACCCAACAATTAAATAAAGTTTGTTGTAAGAAGTAAAACAAAAGTCTGCAGACACTGTGGTTGAAATGAAAACACAGTGCTGGAGAAACTCAGCTGGTCAAACAGTGTACAGGCATACCCTTTTTAACACGATTTTATATAGTGCAGGTTTTCATATGACACAGTTTCTAATTTTAATATAGTAATAACCAAAAAGTGCACGCCCTGTAATATGGTGATCAAATAGAAACACCTGGGTGACAAGACATTAGTTTGAAGAATGGTTCACAACCTATTTATGTCCTGCAACCAAAAGTTACTATAGAGATAATAACTTGGATTTAAAAATTTTATTGTTGTTTGACAATACACCAGGTCATTCAACTGCTATTTCTGAGTTGAATGAAAATGTCAAAATATTTTTTTTGCCTCCAAACACAACTTCATTGCTGGAACGTGTCTTTGTCACGTTCAAGGCTTATTATTTGTGACAAACATTTTCTCAAGCCACGAAAGCTGCAACAGGAGAAAATCCCATAACTTTAACACAGTTTTGGAAAGGTTATAACATCAAGAATGCAGTCGAAAACATCAGTGAATCATGGCTTGAAGTGACTGCAAGAAACATGAGAGCTATGTGCCATGGTCTATTACTGCATAATGCAAATGATATCACAAGTTTTGAAGAGCAAATTAAAACAGTGTAGCGGCTACTACTACGGTAGAACTACTAAAGTAATACAAACACACAGGCCAAATTAGTCACCTCAAGACTGATTTATTCAGGGTTTACAGGCTTCTTTTATATACTACATGTCCTGGGCTCCACGGGATAAGGTGGGATGTCACTACGAGTTTGCTGCAGGTTTAAATTAAGCCTTGTGAGTGTCCCGCACCTTCCGGCAGGAAACTGAGCAGATCAACATCCCGTTCCTCAGCACTCAGTATCTCTAGTGTGTGGTCCATTAGGTGAGTATTCAGCTGTCCATATTATGGTTCCACACACCAGCAGAACCGCACCGGCAACAATTCGCGATACCGCGCTGTGCACCCGCTTGGCCTGGTACACAGCCACTACAACTGTCATAGGAACATAGGAAGTAGGAACAGGAGTAGGCCAAAAATGGCCCATCGAACCTGCTCTGCCATTCAGTAAGATCATGGCTGATCTAATTTATGACCTAACTCCATCTACCTGCCTTCTCCCCATATCCCCTAATTCCTCTATCATGTAAAAATTTATCTAACCGAATTTTAAATATGTTTAATGAAGCAGCCTCAACCACTTCCCTGGTTAGAGAATTCCAAACATTCACTACTCTCTGGGAAAAACTATTTTTCTTCATCTCTGTCCTAAATCTACTCCCCCGAATCTTGAGACTGTGTCCTCTCGTTTTAGTTTCCCCAGCCAGCTCAAAAAACCTTCCTACATCTATTCTATCCATACCCTTCATAATCCAATATATTTCTATAAGATCTCCTCTCATTCTTCTGAACTCGAGCGAATGCAATCCTAGATGATTTAATCTTTCATCATAAGTCAACCCCTTCATCCCAGGGATCAACCTAGTAAACAGTGTCTCTCAAGACATCGTGGGGATTGGAAAAGGTCTGGGATTTGAAACTTTGGACTGTGACAATGTGCACCAATACATTAATTCGCATTCAAGTGAAGTTTGATGATGAGTTTGGCAAGAATTACAAAATAATATTTAATGTTAAGACTAAAGAAGTTGATACATATCACCGCAGAAGTGCAAACTATATTATACAAATATTTTCTTAAATAAACAATGTTCACTTATTGCCAATAAAGATCTTTGTCATTTTTCAGTTTTATATATCCCTTTTAAATATTTTATGCACATGTTCACATAAGAGTTCTAGGTAAAATAATAAATAATGGTAGCATTGAAACATATTTCATGAAAGTACATTGTAATAATGCTTTGAACAGTGCAGTTTTCC
The DNA here is from genome assembly GCF_036971445.1 of Narcine bancroftii. Lineage (NCBI taxonomy): Eukaryota > Metazoa > Chordata > Chondrichthyes > Torpediniformes > Narcinidae > Narcine > Narcine bancroftii. The sequence continues at coordinate 91,024,530 of NC_091476.1, read as the reverse complement.
CTATCATTTGGAACATATTAAACAGGTTACACCACGTATGCCTGTACTTTATAGAGGAAAGATAAAGATACATCACTGACGTTTCAGGCTTGAGCCCTTCTTCAAGGTATATCATATATCTTGATTAAGGATTCAAGCTTGAAACGTCTCTTATATATTTTTATCTTTCCTCTATAAAGTACACTGTTTGACCTGCTGAGTTTCTCCAGCATTGTGTTTTTAAATTAAGTTTGTTGATGTGCAACTCTTGATAGAGCACTTCATGAAGCATTGCTTCATACTTTGTTATTGCATTGATGCACGGTTCTAGTTTCAGCTGGATAGTCATACAGCAATGAGCATGAACTTCTGAGTAACAATGAAAATGTCCTCGACATGGTGCTCTTATTTCCTCTTGAGTTATTGATGCCGTCTCACCATTACATATGTGTAATCCTCTTTGTTATGAATTAAAAGAGAAGATACTGGAAACCTTGACGATTAGGCAGTATTTATGGAAAGGTCATCACCATTTCTCTTTCCACAGATACTGACTGACCAGCTGGGATTTCCTGTCATTTTTCTGCTTTTTATTTCAGTTTTACAATTCATTCAATTTTATGCCTTTCAACCTTTTCTCATAATTTTATAGATGTTACTTCTCACTAATTAAAGAAAGAAATGTGCTGAATTTATTGAATCAGAACAGGGCAAGCAGTCTGGGTCAAATTTGTCCATGTGAATTTTATTGAATCTGATCTCCAACTTCCATAGCAAGTGTTCTCTGTAAGAATTTACACTTCAAACAAGTCTTCTCCTATAGTATTGCATCTAACTGCAACAAAATATCCATCTAGTCCTTGCTTCCTATTGTCTTTTCTCCTTTCCCCTCCATAGAAATTTGTTTTCTTCACCTCAATGACATCATGTGGCACTGAGTTCCACATTCATTCCTTTTAGTGTTTATTGGTGACTATAATTCAAGTTTCTGTCATCATTTCATGAGGCCAGAATTTCCCTTATTCTAAAACTATGGAAAGAGTTAACTGTTTGTTCATCTTATAGACCGATTTCATTAGATAAAATCTTCATAGCCACACTAAGTAAAGTTTTAGCATTCAGGTTAGAAAAGATTCTACCAATAATTATCGACTCTGATCAAGCCGGTTTTATTAAAAAATTGTTATTCTTATTATAATATTCATCGATTATTGAATATTTTGTATTTTTCCTCCACCCAAGGGATGGAGGCATTTCATTAAATGGCATTTCATTAAATGCTGAGAAAGCATTTGATCTGGTGGAATGGGAGTATTTGTTTGTTATATCAGAAAAATTAAATTTTTGTCCAGATTTTATTAAATGGATTAAATGATTATATTCCTGTCCTAGGGCCTCAATTCAATCTAATCTACAATGATCAAAAATGTTTAGGCTTAACAGGGGAACACGGCAAGTTTGTCCGCAAAGTCCTTTGCTTTTTGATATAGTACTGGAACCCTTAGCCGTTGCTGTCTGACAGTGTCGAGAATTTGAAGGTATAACTAGATATGGAATTGAACATAAAGTATCTCTTTATGCAGATGATCTTTTACTTTTTAATTTCAAATCCTGAGATTTCCATACCTAATCTATTAGCTTTATTTGCCCAATTTAGTCTGTTCTTGGGTTATAAAATAAATTTGCATTAAAGTGAACTTTTAAAGGCACTTCTGCCATTTATTCTAAATTCTCATTTAAAATAGTGTAAGATTAATTCCAATATTTAGGAATTACAATTATGATAAATGTTTTGAAATAGAATTTTCTGGTACTACTTAATAAGATTAAACCATTACTATTGGTCACCCTTATCTATTACAATGATGGGTCAGATTAATTCAATTAAAATTAATGTTTTGCCTAAATTTCTCTTATCTTTTTCAAGCATTAGCTACTTTTTTCCTAAGTTATTTTTTAGTTCATTAGATTTGGTTCCTTTTTCCCCACACAAGGCAGGGAAAACAACCATGTATAAATAAAGCCCATCTTCAAAAAAACTAAAAGAAATGGGGGATTATCACCTCCAGATTTTAGACTTTATTATTGAGTGACTAACATATGCAATCTACTTTTATTATAAAATTTTGATAAGTCAATGAATTGTCCATCTTGGGTAGAAATGGAATTGCATTTTCCCTCCAAATAATCAATTTTAGCGATCTTTGGTTCCTTTTTACAATTTTCCTTTTCTAAAATGACATCTAACCCGTTAATGAGACATAGATTAAAAATATGGGCCCAATTTATTAGAACATTTTTTGGTCTTAGTTTTTCTTTGGCATGTCCTATTGTAGATGATCAGTTTTGGAACCATAGATGATAGATGTAGGTTTTAAGGGATGCTTTAGGTTAGGCATTCAAAATTATAAGGATCTTTTTATTTGAGATAACTTTGCTTCCTTTGAACAATAATCTGTCAAATTTAATCTTTACAATTGATTTTTTTAACATAATTCAAGCATTCAAAGACTGTTCCTTTCCCAACAATTATTATACTCTAGAATGAACGCCATACTGGTAACATAGTGATTCTTTTGCTCTATACTAACTAATCTCTGTCATTCTGCACTGTGCTTTTACTGCTGTGTATGGATTGATTGACTGGATTGCTGGCAAAACAAACTTTTTCACTGTATTCTGGTATATCCAATAAATTTGAAATGGAATTATGTTTGTTTTAGTTCAGCATGTCCACTATTCTAATTTAAATTTTGTATTAATATGATACGAGTGGCATAGTGTAGCAGCACTAAAGATAGACTACAACTCCCAGAAGTCCAGCGAACCAGCACGGGACGTCATGACGAAGCGCACGTGGTTCATTGTTTTAAAAGAATATGTGCGTGACTCGAGAGAATGAGTTCTGATTTACCTGCAACTGTGTATATCGTTATTTCGCGTTCATCAGCCAGCACTGTGTTTTCAGTGGCTCCACAAGTTTGTTAGCATGTGATCATGAAAGGACAATATTCGGCCTGTGGGTTGTAGTTACACTAAAGTGCAGGTAAGTTGTCGATCTCCACTCACCTGCAACTCACACAAGTGGATCATACCATACATCATCTGTGTCACACAGAAGCAGTGGCGAAAATTATGGAAAGGATTGTTTCGGTAGTTCTCCTGAATGCTGAGCTAGATAGATAATAGAAAATAAGCCTAATTATTACATACAAAAGTCAGAGCAAGGAAATTGGATAGATTGAGAGAAGAAATGGTTAGATGTAATTGGTCAGTCTTTGGACCACGCAGTTAAGAAAAAGATGAGGCCAAATTTCTTCTATCATGGGGTTGAGGTCAAGGAATTCTTTGACCCACAAAGCTCTGGAGGCTGAATTCTTGAATAATAAAAACTGAAGTATAATGTTGCAACCCGTAAAGAAGTCAAGGATGAAACACAAATCCTGCAGGTGCCAGAATCTTGAGCTATTGGAGAAACTCAGCAGGTCAGGCACCATTCATGGGAAGAAATGGTCTACCAACATTTTGGATCAGTCCCTTCATTGAGACTGAAGTAGGAAGGGGTGATAGTAAGTACATGAAAGGGGAGAAGGGGGATGAGGTTATTAGAAAGAAAGTGGGAGAGTTGGAAAGGCTACCATGGAAAGAGTGAAGAGATGTAGAGCAAAGATGAGGACTTGGGTATTGTTGTACAGTGGAACCAAGTGGGGTTTCACGCCATTGGGATGAAGACTGTCTGGGAGGAAATAGGACGTGTTGTTCCTCAGGTTTACTTTTAGCCTCACCTTGGTAATGGATGAGGTCTGTGTGGTAATACTGTGAGGAATCAAAATGCTTGGCCACTGTAAGTTCTAGCTCAAGCTCAAGTGTTCATCCAACCTGCGTGAGGTCTCACCAAAGTAGGGGAGGCCACGCCAAGTACAGTGAATGCACTTGATCAGGTTGGATGATGTGCAGGTAAAGCTCTGCCTCACCTGCAATGTCTTTCTGGGACCCCAGAGGCAGCAGGGAGATGTGGGAACAAATTTTCACCTTCTGCAATTATTGTAAGAAGAGCCCAGGGAGTTGGAGGGGTGGGAAGGGTGAGTGGGTGGCGGGGGGGTGGAGAAGAACACACCAGTGAGCCTCTGAGAGATTGATTCCCCATGAAAAGCAGATGGGGAGGGCAGAGGTGGCTTGCGGTGGGATCCTGCTGAGGTTGGCAGAGATGTCGGAGGGTAATGTATCAGATGCGGAGGCCAGTGGGGTGGAAAATAATGATGAGAGATTATGGAGAGAGGGAAGGAGAGTGGACGAGTAAAATTGGAAGAGCTGTTATCTTACCGAATGAAGGAACAGGCCAGAGGGGCTGAATTACCTTCATATGTTCTCATTCTTGTGTTTCATCCTCAATGGCGAGGAAGTAGAATTGAGTGTATAGCTCTTTGAATAGACAAGGCACAATGGCTGCATTCCAAACAATACAATTCTAAAAGTACTTCTTCAAAAATATTATGGCCTAGAAATACAATTGCACAACTGTACTTTATAGCACTCTGTGAATGTAAATCAATAGTTTCCAGAGTTAAATGCAATAACAATACTTTCTGGACCATTTCACTTCAGTCTGGGAATTTAGCTGAGCATGCACTTGGAAATTGCACTTAAGTGTTTCACCAGCACATCTAATGACATCATTCTCCTTTTAACGGTTTTCAAATAAAATTAAGTCACATTATTCTGAATAACATTTGTTCTTGTACACAGTCCTGCCTATGAGCATGGACTGTAGCCACATTATTTAAAGGGCCATTCTCACCACCTGTATGGAGTCCATTGCAGGATAAGTACCCAATCTGCAACCCATTCCTATTAATTGGAAAGACCTTCTAAGACCTTATATTACTCCTAAAGTTTTGCCCCCTAACCTTTACCTTATGACCCCTTGTTCCAATCTCCCCTACCTTCAGGGAAAAGAGCCTATTCACCTCTACTCTATCTATTCTCTTCATAATTTTAAATACCTCTATCAAATCCCCTCTCAACCTTCTATGCACCAATGAATAAAGACTCAGTCTACTCAATCTTTCTCCGTATTCAAGATACTGCAATCCAGGCAACATTTTTGTAAACCTTCTTTGCACCCTCTCAACCTTATTGATATCCTTCCTATAATTTGGAGACCAGAAATGCACACAATGCTCCAAACTTGGCCTCACCATCACCCCACAGCTCCTATATTCTATGCTATGATTTATAAAGGTCTGCATACCAAAAGCCTTCTTTACCACCCTATCTACATGGGAATCCACCTTCAAGGAACGCTGAACAGGGGAAACATCATTCCTCCACAAACCAAAACCACAAAGCATCTTGCAGACCTTTCTCTCCAACTTCAATCCCTACGAGGAGCAACGTCTCCAAACGTTTTCACCAAAACAATTATCACCAAGAGAGGTAACAGTCCATGGACAAGCCCCCAACTCGCACTGCTGGCTGCTTTGCCAGTTGGGGTCAAGGTCAGTGTTCAGTTTCCTCACAACTGGATCATCCCAGCTTGCTATGGGATGGTCTGTGCCCTATCTTGCAGTTTGATGCTCATGACAGCATTCCTACTGTTCTGCATTGAAGGAAAAGTGCTTCCCCTTATTTATTTTCAGAAGGAATAATGATCTTGACTGATTGATCTGTTTTATGGGCTTCCCCAAGGTACACATGATTTCTAGGAGCTCTTCACAATTCAGTAAATCTTCAGCTCCTTCACCATTCCAGATATTGTTTAAGTAAAGCTTCCTCCAGGTACCCTATAAGCTCACATTCTTCGGCCACAGATGTTGCTCATCATTTTTCAGGAATCCCACAGCAGAGCCAGTGGTTTGGGGGGTGGGGGACAGGCAAGAATCCACTTTTACAAACAGGTGCCTCTAGATGTTAAGCCATGCACACTATGCCACTGGCCTACAACACAGGGTCATGGCGGGGGAGTGGGGGGCATTCATGGGCTATGCTCCCCAAATAAGTTATTATGCACCCCCCACCCACCCACCCACAGCATAAGTGTCACTGGGTGACAGCATCGAAGGGGGCGTCACCAAAATGGATCACGCGGTTTTGTCTGCATGCGCTATAAGCGAACACGTACGTCTGGTACATCAGAGGGAGGTGACAGCGACAGATATGGCACTTGTGTCCACCCAACCGAGTTCTCAAATGGCAGTTTGTGCCCCCCTGCAGTTACCCTAATGCCCCCCGATTAGATTTGTTCTGATGTTGAGTTTGCTACAAGATGAGATGCATTGTCTGTACCAGCCTGCCAATATCCTCCAGAAATCACCAAGATTATATTGTTATAGTGAGTCGTACAGCATGGAAACATCTTCAATCCTCCAGTCCACACTCATTATTAACCACTCATTGGCATCATCACCAACTCCCTTTAGATTCTATCACCCACTTATGCAGTAGGGACAATTTACAGTGGCCAATGAACCTACCAACTGGTATTCTTTGGGATTTTTGGAGCACTGGAAGAAGCCCATGCAGTCAAACTCCACCTGAACACCACCCAATGTCGGGATTGAACCCAGGTCCTTGGTCTCTGATGCAGTGGCTCAACAAGCTGTGGCACCTAATATGTTCTCATGCATTATCAACATTTCACACAAATGTGGCTTGAGCTGCTATTCTTGGTTTTTACTTCAGATTTACAGCATATTATGGGGCTTTTTACCTTCCATTTTCTACTCCATTAATTAGAGAGACCAAGCGACACCAGCTGGATGATGGTTTTGCACAGAGATCTGGAGAATACTGTTTCGTCGGGTTGTACTTGTACAATCAGGTGACAATAAACTTGACTTCAGGTGAGCACAGGAACCAAAGGATCAGCAGGGGAAGAGGAAATAGCAAAAGTGGCCACAGTAGGGACAACAGAAAGAGGACTCTACCAGATTTCACTGGAGGGAAGACGTTTTTGGACATGCTGCCAAAGAACACAAGGTTGGCCTCACCTTCTCACAAATATAATGATCCACATATCTACAGCCCAGTGGTTCAGTATTAGACATTAGAATGTCCTCATGGCCACATCTCCACTCAATCCCATTGAGTCACTTAGTCAAAAGCTGAAACAGAGGGATCCTTAAAAATTTTTTTTAAAAATCATGCAGATGCTGGAAAATCTGAAATAAAAATAGAAAATGCTGTAAACATTCAATTGGGAAGCATCTGTGGAAAGAGAGACTGTTATTGTTTCACCCCTTAGTTCAGTTGTCAGAACTGGCAAAGAGAGAAACCAACTTTCAGAGTTAGAGGGGATTGAAAAGAACAGAAAGAAGATCTCTCTCAGCATGTTACCAAATAAGTTAATATGGAAGTTAAACTCCAGTTCAATTTCTTTGACTGTTAATGAATTGCGAAAAACAGGCCAAACTATACACATAGAAAGAGAAAAAGGAGGCAAAATTACAGATGGAGGACAGAAATGGACAGCTCTTTTTCAATCTTTTTATTTTTTTTAGAATAAATATAGTAAAATGAAGAAAAGGGAATGAAACTGAAAATACAATATCACATATGTGTATATATATATATATATATATATATATATATATTATGTCAAGATAAAACTTCAAATAATATAAACTCAGTCCCCCCTCTGCACTGGATGAAGACTGAAAAGACATATGGACAGCTCTTGTACAGAAAAAGAGTGAATTACTTCAAGTTAGAGAATTCAGTGGAGTGCAGAAGGCTGCAGTGTGCTGATACGCAAGACTTCTTTAGTTCCTTGTGATTGCACGGGGCCTTGTTGAGAGGCCACTTTGTTTTCTGACTATGGCCTCAATGCAGGAGATCAAAGGTTGATAAGTGAGAAGGGAATTGGCTTGGGAAATTAAAATTGGGGGTGGAAGGTGCAAAAGGTTTGGGTCACTTCTATTTTTTGTTTCTCCGTTGTAGGACAATGGCACTGTGAATGCTGAATGAAGTACAGTAAAATCCCCGTTATCCAAACCCTGGGCCTCTGAACCCTACTCTGCAACTGGTTCCTGACTTCCTCATTGGAACACTACAGTCAGTACAAATTGTGACCAATGTCTCCTCCTTATTGATGATCAACACAGGTGCACCTCAAGGATGCACGCTTAGCCCACTTCTCTACTCACTATACACCCGTGGCTGTGTGGCCAGACACAATTCCAACATTATGTACAAATTTTCCAATGATACCACGGTTGTCGGCAGAATCACAAACGGCAACAAGGAAGCGTACAGGATGGAAATCGATCAGCTCATTGAGTGGTGTCACGCCAACAACCTTGCACTCAACATTAGCAAAACTCAGGAGATTATTGTAGACTTCAGGAGAACATGATTCAGTCTTTTTTGAGGGCTCAGAAGCGGAAGGGGTCAAGAACTTCAAATTCGTGGGTGTGAACATCTCTGAGGATCTGTCCTGGGGCCTCCATGTCGATGCAATCACAAAGAAGGAGATTCAGTATGTTGCCAAAGACTCTCAAAACTTGTACAGGTGTAACATGGAGAACATTCTGGCTGTTTGTATCACTGTCTGGTACTTGGGTGCCAATGCTCAGGACAAGAATAAACTCCAGAGGGTTGTTAACTTGGCCTGTGACATCATAGGCACCAGACCACTCCATCTTCACGCCATTGAGGATATCTACAAGAGACAGTGTCTTAAGAAAGCAGCCCCTATCATCAAAGACTCCCATCACCCCAGCCATGCCCTCTTCACTCTGCTACCATTGGGAAAAGGTACAGGAGACTGAAGACAAGCACTCAACAGCACAAAGACAGCTTCTCCCCTGCTGCCATCAGATTCCTGAACAATTAATGAAGCAGACACTGCTTCACTTTGACTTTTTGTGCACTATTTTTATTTATTATTGTAAGGTGGCTTTGCCCTGTGAAGCTACTATAAAACGACAAGTTTTTTGACTTGTTCATGACAATAAATTCTGATTTAGAATTCAAGCACCTGGCAAAAATATTGTGGAAAATAAATTGGTAAAAAATATGAAAGTTTATAATTAGTGCCATGCTAGCAGTCAGTTTGCCAATCCACACAACACACAATCTCAAGCAACCAGAAAATTCACATAGCATAGAATATATAGGAGTTGGGAGGTGATGTTGAGACTGCTCAAGGCATTGGTGAGGCCAAGTTTGGAGTATTGTGTGCAGTTCTGGTCTCCAACGTATAAGAAGGATATCAATAAGGTAGAGAGGGTGCAGAGAAGATTTACTAAAATGTTGCCTAGATTACAGTATCTATAATACGGAGAAAGATTGAGTAGACTGGGTCTTTATTCATTGGAGCATAGAAGGTTGAGAGGGGATTTGATAGAGGTATATGAAATTATGAGGGGAATAGATAGAGTAGATGTGAATAGGCTCTTCTCCTTGAGAGTAGGAGAGTTTGGAACATGGGGTCATAAGTTAACGGTTAGGGGGGAAAACTTTAGAAGTAACATAAAAGAAAGCTTCTTCACTCAGAGAGTGGTGGCTGAGTGGAATGACCTTCCGGAAGAGGTGGTTGCAGCATTGTCAATTTTGTCATTTAAGAGGAGGTTGGATGAGTACATGAATGTGAGGGGGTTGGAGGGTTATGGGCAGGGAGCAGGTAGGTGGAACTAGTGAAGTTTCACTTAAATTGGTGTGGATATGGCCTGCTTCCATACTTTAATTGTTATATGGTTATATAGCATCTACCAATCCCCATACCAGGGGTTTAACTGTACATTGGATTGGAAGTGAAACACTGCTTCCCCTGGAAAGACTGCTTACATTTCTGGTTAGTGGGAAGGGAAAAGGTGAAAGGATGGTGGTTGCATCTCTAGTAATTGCAGAAGATCCTCCAATTACATCCAGGTGTTCAATTGCTATTATGACCACTCCTATGTAGACCACCATGCAAAGTGACCCACACACAAAAAACCCAATGCAGAGAAATGAGCTTCTTCAAGAGAGTCTCTGGGATATATCCTATAAATAAAGGTATAATCTAGTATACCAATCTTTATGGGTTCCCTTTTGAAAGTACGAGAAATGATTCTTAACATACATGGCCTTTGATCAGGTTGGTTTAGAAAGTGCAATGTACAAGGAGCAATGAAGCTATGGGACTAATCAATTGTGCTCAGACAAGTCATATAGCAAACCAAGGATTATGTGAACACTTTGATCTTCAATGGGCATATAAACCAGCTACTTGATTACCCCACGTCCACATTGATTGCACATGATTAATTTCTTCTGGAACAAATACAACTAAGAAATAAGTGAAAATGTCAACTGATGTGTAGAGGGCTGCATTAAGGTTTACTTCCAGAGCTATTGAGCTCCATACCACACAAGCTCTTCCCCTCCTCATGCCTCATTAATGGAACACCTCAATTACTCAGTCTCAGACTTCCACAAAGACCACGAAGACCCAGCATTGAAGGAAAACTAAATCATTACAATCACATAACCAAAATGGGACTCAAGGTTCCTTTTTCTCCTCAACCCAAAACACGATTGATTTCTAACATTTCTAGTTCTAATGAAGCCATTGGCCAGAACATTAATTCTTATTTCTATCTCCTCAAGTGCTGCCTGTTTTTTTTTTGTTCTTCTGGCAAATTTCTTTTTGTTAGAGAACTTGGGGTATCATTCTCTTCCCATTATCTCCCCTTCAACATAATGACTTAGATGTTGACGTGCAAGAGAAATTTGGATGGGAGGGTTATAACCTGGGAGCAGGTCAGTGGGGCTCCACAGAATAATAGTTTGGCACAAACTAAGTGGGTTGAAGAGCCTGTTTCTGTGCTGTAGTTTTCTATAAAACCTAAATGATAGAAATGAATGTGTGAAACTCCTTTTTCATTGGGAAAGCTTTCAATTTTTTTCTAACTTTCCCATCAGGTCTTCCCAATGCACAAGAGGTTATATGCCATTTGAGACCTGTGAATCTCCTTACCATCTCCTTCCTGTCAGTCCAGTCAGACTCTATATTCTCATGCTCTGCTTGCTTAATTCAATCTTCATTAATTAAAATGTTTGAGTAATTTTAAACACCGACAAGGGGGAGATTTTGGTCTGCCTTCTGGAATCTCTGGCTCACTGCCCATTCTGACCTACATTGTTATAAATTACCAACTTTGCCTCAAAAGCAGCAAACTTACCAGCCAACGTTTCAGTATGATGGGATTCATGTTAAACTCTTCCACCAATCCAAGATCATGGTACATGTATTCAAGACAGCTGAGCATCTGCCAAGAATGATAAATTATAGTTATTACACACTTGAACACCAATGTGTTATTACCATGAATATGAATTTACAAACCTCAAATGTCATTGGAGACATTAAAAATAGGGTTTAACCTATAAAGGGGTGCCATACAACCATAATCGAACAAAGTTTTATGGTTCCTTTATTATCATGAACACATTTGTTTACCATGTGAAAACACTCAAAGAGACACTACTGGTCCAGCGCCACTATCAAGAAGAGAAAGAGAAGCAAAACAAAATCCCTTCAGTGACACCTCCGGTCATGCCCCCTGCACCTTTGTAATCTCTGTAGCCATGTGGTTTTCCATTTGGTCCAGTGTGAACCCGGGCTCCAGGCATCCAAGTAACCCTCCTCGGAACCTGGTTCCAAACCCCCGATAGGATTGGGAAGCCAGGCCCTTCAGAAGCCTTGCCGGCCATCAACATCATCGTGAATCCCAGTTCCCATGAGCCAGTCTCCAGGACCCTGGCATGCCAATCTCCTCACTGCTCTGCTGAGGAGGCCCTCTTCTCCGTAGAGGGCTTCTCCTTCTAGCCTGGGGAGGTTGAGAGGGGGTGTTTTCGGGGCCCTGTACTTGGCTGCTGTTCCCTAGAGCCCATATCCTTTGAGGTTTTGGCTGCCAAGCATTGGGGAAAATCTCTGTGGGTTCTCCGATGTAAAGGAAATTGCGGATGGCCCCGTTCTAGAGGTGGATCAGTTTTCTTGGCCAGTTACATTAGCAGTAATCTTCTTAGGACATAGAACACTACAGCACAGTACAGGCCCTTCAGGCCTCGATGTTGTGTCGACCCATATCTTCCTTAAAAATTACTAAGCCCTCCTTACCCAATAACTCTCTATTTTTCTTCCATTCATTGTGCGTATCTAAGAGTCTCTTAAATCCCCCTAATGTTTCAGCCTCCATCACATCTCTGGCAAAGCATTCCAGGCACCCAGAATGCTGCGTTAAAAAAAAAACTTGCCCCTGATGTCTCCCCTCCCTTCACTTTGTACACATGTCCCAGCCTCTGGTATTTGCTCTTTCTGCCCTGGGAAACAGGTGTTGGCTGCCCATGCAATCTATGCCTGTCATAATCTTATAGACCTCTATTAAGTTTCCACTCATCCTTCTACACTCCAAAGAAAAAACTCTCAGCTCTTCTAACCTTGCCTCATAAGACTCATTTCCCAATCCAGGCAACATCCTGGTAAATCTCCTCTGCACCCTCTCCATAGCTTCCACATCCTTCCTATAATGAGGTGACCAGAGCTGAATTTTTTAGAATTGCAACATGACCCCTCATCTCTTGAACTCAATTAATAATGAAGCCCAGCATCCCATAGGCTTTCTAAACTATCCTATCAACCTGTGCAGCAACCTTGAGGGATGCATGGATTTGGAATCCAAGGTCCTTCTGATCATTCACACTCTTAAGTAACTGACCATTAACCCTGTGCTCAGCCTCTGGTTCGTCCTTCCAAAACACATCACCTCACACTTAGCCGGATTGAACTCCCATCTGCCATTTTTCTCCCCAACTCTCTATCCTATCCATTTATTCTTGTAACCTTTGACGATCTTCAGCTCCATCTATAACTCCTCCAACCTTTGTATCATCTGCAAACTTACTGACCCATCCTTCCTTCCACCTCTTCATTCAGGACATTTAAGAATTACAAAGAGCAGGGGTCCCAGAACAGGTCCTTGTGGTACTTCCATTAGTCACTAACCTCCAGGCAGAATACTTTTTTTTCTTATTCTCCGCTTTCTTACCGACAAGCCAATTTTTTTTATCCACACAGCCGAAGATCTATGGATCCCATGCCTTATGACTTTCTGAACAAGTCTCTCATGGAGGATCTTGTCAAATGCCTTGCTAAAATCCATATCAACCACATCTACCACACTACCCTCATCAATTTCTTTTGTTACCTCCTCAAAAACCTCAATTAGGCTCATGAGGCACGACCTTCCCTTCAGAGAGGACTATCCTTGGGTTGACCATACTTCTCCATGTGCTTATAGATCCTATCCTTAAGAATCCTCTGCAATCGTTTTCACACCAGTGACGCAAGACTCACTGGTCTATAATTCCCAGGATTCTCCCTTATTACCTTTTTTAAACAAGTGGGCCACATTTACCATTCTCCAATCCTCTGGCACCTCCTCCATGGCCAAAGAGGACTCAAAGATCATAGCTACTGCTCCAGCTACAGGTATCTCTTCCCTCACTTCCCACAGCAACTTGGGGGTGGGGGGTGGGATATCACATCCGGCCCCAGGGACATTAATCTTGATGTTTTTAATAAGATCCAACACTTGCTCTTCCTTAATCTCCACATTGTCCAGCACACAAGCCTGTTCTATTCCAACCTCACCCTGATCAAGGTCCTTTTCTCTTGTGAATACTGAAGCCAAGTATTCATTTAGGACCTCCCCATCCTCATCTGCCCCCAGGCACCTGCTGCCTCCTTTATTCTTTAGCGACCCACCTTCATTCTCGTCATCCTTCTGTTCTTCACACACGCATAGAACGCCTTGGGGGTTCTCTTTAATTACAATGCCAAGGCTTTCTCATGCCCCCTTCGAGCTCTCCTAAGTCCTTTCTTGTTCTTTCCTGGCTATCATATACTTTTATGAGCTCTTCCTGCTTCCTATATCTAATGTATGCTTCTTTCTTCCTCTTGACCAGCTGTCTCACCTGTTTCATCAACCACAGTTCCCTTTTCCTACCATCTTTTTCCCTGTCCCAATGGGACAAACCTATCCTGAACTCAACAAAAGTGGTCCCAAAACATTCTCCACATTAGTTCAGCGCTTTCACCCTGAACATCTGTTTCCAATTTACTCTTGCTAGTTCCTGCCTCATTCCATCATAATTAGACCTTTCCAATTTTGTCTTCTTTTATCCTTATCGATAGCTATGATAAACCTCAAGGAGATGTGGTCACTCTCAACAAAATGCTATCCCGCCAAGTGGACTGCCAGCTGATCAGGTTCATTACCCAGAACCAGATCCACTATGGTCTCTCCTCTCGTCAGCTGCTCCACATACTGTGTTAGGAATCCTTCTTGAACACACCTGATAAATTTAGCCCCATCTACCCTTCTTGCAGTCAGTAGGTGACAGTCAATATTATGGAAGTTGAAATCACCCATAACCACGACCCTGTATTCCTGCACCCTTCCAAAATCTGCCTAATTTTCTGCTCCTCAGTGTCCAGAGGGCAATTTGATGGCCTATAGACTTCGTGCAGTGATATCTCCCTTCTTACTTCTGACTTCCACCCACAACGTCTCAGTAGACCCTCCTGCCTTTCTATAGCTGTAATGCTACCCCCCCATGTCTTTTACCTCCTATCCTATTCCTTTTAAAACACATAAACCCTGGTACCTGCATCAGCCAATCCTTCCCTTCTTCCAGTCAATTCTCTGTAATGGCTACAACATCATAGTTCCACCTAATAATTCATGCTCTAAGTTTATCTCCTTTATTCCTAATAACTGGTTACATTTATGCCTGTCCTTCCTCATAAACTCAGAACACATAGCATCATCCTTTGACCTTCTGCCCTATTCTCACCCCCCTGCCAAACTAGTTTAAACTTTTTCCAACAGCTCTAAAAAAAAACCTGTCCTCCAGGATATCAGTCCCTTTCTAGTTCAGGTGCTCCCTGTCCTTTTTATACAGGTCAGACCTTCCCCATAAGAGATCCCAATGATCCCCAAATCTGAAACCCTGCACCAGCTCTTCAGCCATGCATTCATCTACCATAACTTCTTATTCCTACCCTCTCTGACATGGCACAGGCAGCAATCCTGGGATTACTACACTTGAGGTCCTACTTTCTACCTTCTTACCTAACTCCCTATCCTCCCTCTTCAGGACCTCATCACTACTCCTATCTAGGTCATTGGTCTTCATGTGGACCACAACATCTGGAGACATCAGAGACATCCTTGACCCTGGCACCTGGGAGGCAAAATACTATACAGGAGCCTCAATCTCACTCACAGAACCTCCTATCCGCGGTTCCCAATCACCATAGTTCTCCTCCCCACTTTCCTTCTGAGCCAAGGGTCCAGCCTCTGGACCGGAGACATGACCACCATGACTTGACCCTGATAGATCATCCCCCCCACCCCCCAACACTATTCAAAACAGCACACATTGTTGAGGGGAACAACTGCAGGGGCACTTTGCACTGCCTACCTATTCCCCTTCCCTCTCCTAACAGTCACCCAGTTACCTTCCTCCTGACATTTGGGGGGGGGGGGGGGGTGACTGTCTCCCTGAAGCTCCTCTCTATCACTACCTCTACCTCCTGAATGAACTGAAGTTCATCCAGCTCCAGCTCCAGCTCCCTGACTCGGTCTCCCAGGAGCTGCTGCTGGATGCACTTTTTGCAGATGTCATCATCAGGGACAATTGTGCTGTCCCAGATTTCCCACATGCTGTAGTTGGAGATTTTCACTGCCCTAACTGTCTCCATTAACTCTTCCTAATTAAAATAGAAAGATCTTATCTGGCTTTACCTTGATGGAATCAAGCTCGTCCTCAACCACTGCTCACCATAGCCTCGTGAGCCAAAGCCTCTAAGTTGCACTCCTACATTAGGCCAATCAACACACTGGCTACTCCGCTTGAGCAACCCCTCTTTGAATTTGTCACTGCCCTTATCTTTTTTACTCCTCCCATCAATCACTGCTCTATTTAACCCTTAACTTGCTTTCTTCTCTATTTTTGTTTTGAATATTTTATTTAGCAATTTTTAAACCACCACAATAAATACATTTCCTTCAGTAAAAAACTTTCAAAAATCATACATGTGGTATACAAAATCTCCCCTCCCTCTCTAAACCCCCCCCCCGCCAAAAAAAAAGAAAAATAAATTAGAAGTGAGAAAAACTGGAGAATGTCAAGAGGATAAACTATATATCGTAAAGTATTTAATAATATGGTGCTGGAGGTTACCAAAAGATGGGGGCATCAGACAGTCTGTTAAACATTCATACCAACATTTTGAAAATATTGGTGCCATATTTTTCAAAAAGCCTGATATTTATTTTGTAACTATAAGTAATTTTCTCAAGTGGAATGCAGCAATGAAACTCTGCATTCCATGTCTCCATCCCTAAATCTGTATCCGATTTCCAAGTTATTGTTAAACATTTGTTAGAAACTGCTAAAGCAATCTCTACAAATTCAATTTGATACATAATTAGTTTCAATTTAGGTCCTATAAACCTAATATTACCCAACACAAATAACTTGACCCCTGTCATACGTTCCAAAATATTTCCAACTTCCAAATGGAAATGTTTAAGTTTAGGACATTTCCAAGTAGAATGCAGGAATGATCCAAACTCTTGTCCATCTAAAACACAGATCTGATAATGCAGGGTTCAATTAAAAAAAAACTTTTGAGGAGTCAAATATAACTGATGCAAAAAATTATATTGAACCAACCTATATTTAACATTAATCATTTTTGCCATATTATCTGTACATAATTCCATCCAGTCTTCCTCATCTATTTGTCTATTTAAATCCACTTCCCATCTTAATCGTGAATTATGCACCCCTATTTTGGGGGCTTTCTTTTGAAGTAAATTATACACTACAGAGGATGAATTTACTTACATTACTATTATGAACCAATAATTCCAATTTACTCTGGCTAGTTAATGTCATATTTGGACTTAATTTATCAGTCAAAAAACCCTCAACTTGATAATAACAGAAAAAAGTATTATTTGGCACATTATATTTATTCTTCATTAGTTCAAAAGTAATAAATCTTCCAGCTTCAAAACAATCCTCTATTCTCTCAATACCCATCCGCATCTAAGTCCTCAAAAATTGATTATCCATAGAAATGGAATAAGTCTATTTTGATAAAAAGGCATTTTTTGTGAAATTAAACCTTTTGCACCAATTTCATAATCAATTTTATTCCATGATTCAATCAGTTGTTTCAAAACATGTATATCTCTGCTTCCAACCAACAATTTTGAATTCCACTTATAAATAAAATCTTATATATTAATTTCTCCTATTTTACTAATTTTTATATTCACCCAAACAGGAATTTTTCATGCCAAACAATACAGTAATAAATCTGCCTTTTAATAATTCTTAAAGTGGGGAAGTTGTAAACCTCCCAATTCAAACTTCCAAGTCAATTTTTTCAAGGAAATCTTCATCATTTCCCTTTCCATAAGAACTTTCTAACATTAGTATTCAAATCCTTAAAAATGTTTTGAGGAATTAAGATGGGGATCAACTGAAAAAATATTGAACTCGGGAAAATATTCATTTTAATACAATTAACTCTACCTACTAAAGTTATAGGTAAGTTATTCCACCTATTCAAATCCTCCTTTATTTTATTAATGGCAAATAGTTCAAGTTATATAGATTATTTATATCATAATTGACCCTAATACCTAAATATTTAATTGCAGCATCTGGCCACCTTAATTGAGTGGCCTTTCTACATTGAGTATAATCCCCTAAACTAAGGGCAAAATTACACTTTTGTCCCAATTAATCTTGTACCCAGAAACTTCACCATATTCTTCCAATCTTGTATGTAATTGACACAAAGATTTCATAGGGTCTGTCAGGAAAACCAAAACATCATCAGCAAGCAAACTTATTTTATATTCTTCTTGATGAACCTTTATACCCTTAATTTTAAAATCTTGTCTTATTAACTCTGCTAAAGGCTCTATGGCCAAAATAAACAAAGCTGGTGATAAAGGACATCCTGGTCTACTCGATCTAGTTAATTGAAAGATAGAAATTTATCCATTAGTCCCTACATTTACAGACAGAATTTTATATAAAGTTTTAACCCAATCTAACTTGCAACGTTGTCAGCAGATTGTTACTTTTTAACAAACCCGCTTTGATCCATATGAATTAAATTTGGCAAATATTTAGCTAGTCTATTCGCTAAAATTTTAGCAATAATTTTATAATCTGCATTCAATAATGACATTGGTCTACAAGATCCAAGATCTTTATCTTTCCTTGGGATTCCGCTGGTTGCTGAAACACTTCCACAAAAGTCCTTAAATTTCTTTAAAAATTCAGGCAAAAAACGATCCTCCCCTGGTGACATACCACTCTGCAATGAACTCAACACCTCACTAACTTCTCTTGCCATAAGGGGAGCATCTACATCTCTTTGATCCTGATAACTCAAACTAGTTAAACTTATTTGAAATTTTAAAAATTTTCACAAGTAGACATAGGTAATCATCTTAGAATTATTTTTAATAGCATTAATTGTTCTAGTTTGTTCCGTTTACCAACTGTTTTCTTGGCTATCTGTGCCTTCCCCTTCTTTGAAGCCATTCGGAAAACTTAGCACCCAAATTCCTAAAGCTTATTAATCTACTAAAATTTCAGAAATAATTTTTTAAAGTCAGCTATTAATTAGTTCTCCCAGGAGAGGTGTACTTTCACATCTCCCACTCACACCTTCACACCCCCGCCCTCGAACCCTCCCTTTTTAAATGCCCTCACCTCTCAAGCTGGTTCTCAACACTCACAGCTCTTCTTCATCATTACCTATTTATTTCTGATGGTCATGATGTGACTGGAGGTCAAGTTCCATGATATTGGAACTGTGATAACACTGAAAGCCTCTTTGGGTTCCCTGAAGGCGTCTTTGACTGTGTCATTTTAGACGTGATGAAGGAGGCAAACACCTCCAGCAGATTATTCAACCCTCCAGATTTGTTCTGGCATTTCAGAAATCATAGACCAATTTCCACTCAAGGATGCTGACATGATCATTCAGAATCACAGACAATAAAAATCAGGTCTTCAAACATTTTTCTTCATTAGTTATAATAAAATGAATAAGGGAACAAAATTACTTTTTGCAAAGTAAATGGGGTTGGCTACATATTTTCGTGTTTTGCAAAGGAAGTGTAATGGAATTATATAATGAGCCTATCATAATTACAGGGAATATTCAGCAGGCAAATCATATCTGTGGGAAGAGAAAGTTAAAACTTATCAAGTCAAAGACCCTTCATCAGTTTTGACAAATTTCAGAGTTTGTCTTCGACCCAAAACATTAACGCTGTTCCCCTTCCCAAACGCAGTCTGACCTGCAGAGTGCTTCAGCATTTTCTGTAATTATTCAGCCATAATTCTATCAATACCACAATGGCCAAGGCAAAATGCTGTGCAATGTTACATCAATTGGATTTACACCTTGCCGTGGCCAGTTATGAACTTTTTCCAAGCTGAAAGAATTTTGAGAAGTACGGAATTGTTATCACAGTTTTAAGATTTAAAGTACCATGGAGCATTTAGTTCTAAAGCACTTCCTTTGAGTAATAGACAGAAAAAGGCAAGGGAGACATAAGTGAAAGGCAAGTTCATCAAACATTTTCCCTGTTCTGCATGGCATCCAGACAGATGACTCAGATGAATACCAAAATGAATTAGGAAGAAGCAAGCAAGCAGATGGAACAGAAAGAACACAAGCTATACTGGACAGGTGTGATAAAATGGGCCAAATAAACTACACAACATTTGCACACATTGTGCAGCAAGATCATTATTACAGAACTGTTGCATAAAAGGGCCATTTCCACTCGAGAGAAGATGACAAAATAAACAGGGGCATCAAACAGCAGGGTGAAATTCACCAGACAATTATTTTCAAGTCAGTTGTTCATCTATTCCTTGTTCCCTCTTCTTTGAGAGAGCAGTCTCAGCAAAAACGGCAATCACAAGAACAGCCCACGATGTCTGTGCTGACCATAATGCCACATGGGACCATATTTATCACATTTCCTGCCTGTGTTCATGTCCTTGTCTGAAAGACTCTAATGTTGCCATCATATCTGCTTCCACTGCTTCATTCCAGACATCTACCATTGTCTGTGTAAAAATATGCATCACAAATCTCCTTTAAACCTCCCACCCTCCTTAAATCTATGTCCTCTAGTATTTGACATTTCACCCTGAGAATTAAAGACTATTAACCCAAGTTTGTTCAAACTCTCCTTTATAATCCAGGTACATCTTCTGCGCACTTTCCAAAGCCTGTGCATCCTTTTCATCATGCAGCATTCAGAACAGCACGCAATACTCCAAGTGTGGCTGAACCAAATGATCTGTTACGACTCTGCAGGTGGTTGACAGTACCCAGGTAAGGCAGCTTCATGGTACCTCATTGTACTCCCAGTGCCAGACATCAAAAGTTGGTTTCTTCAGTGCCTCAATGGTTTCCTGGGATAGTGTATACTGTCAAAACACAGGCAAAAATAATTAAGGGTCTTGGTCAGCAACTGCTTTCTCTAGCAGGCTTTGACACAACACATAAATAAAGCAGAATGTGTGGTGGTTTTTCAGCTAGTGACTCAGCTGGCAGCTCAGGGTAAATCACCAAGTCCATCAAAGAGAGAAAACTAAATGCTAAATTGGCCTCTTTTGGCATCCTTCATTTTCTTTATAGGCAACCTTGACCCCAAGTTCAGGATACCTTCTTTAATTCTCTTCACATTTATCTACCCACTCTTATTCTGACGCTCATTGGCATTTTCTTATACTTTGATGAAGGGCTCAAGTCCGAAATGTCGGTTCTGTATCTCTGCTACATAAAGGACACTGCTGGGTCTCTCCAGCCTTGTGTGTTTTTACTTCAACCACGGTGTCCACAGAATTCCGTGTTTTATCTATCCTTCTCTTTCCTTGTAAAGATCTTCTCAAAACTTAGTGCTCCCAACATTGACTTCTGAAGACCTGTGCCAAATCTTAACTCATGCTGTGAAATATTGTAGAACATTTTAGCAACATGATCTGCATTTGTTGGTTTGTGGGGTCAAGATTAAATTGAAGAGTGTAAGGGAAGGAGGAGTCTGTGAAGGGTGTGAAGACAAGGATGAGATTTTTTAAAATGGTGGTAATGGGAAACACAGTACAGGGACCTCCATGTTTGGGACAAAGACATTTTTTTCCTTTATTTGCCTCTGTGCTTCACAGTTTTAAATTTGTAATCAAACTATTCACATGTGATTAAGGTGCACATTCCAGATTTTATTAAAGGGTATTTGTTTACATTTTGGTTTCACTCTGTTGAAATTACAACACTTTTTATACTCTGGTGCACTGAGGTAGCAGCAGGCAAGCAGAAAACTCAAAACACTGTACAACAGGCTTTATTCCAGTAAAAGTCTGAACACCAGTTCATACCTTAGTGGCTCCCGTGTGACTGGCTCAGGAGGGGCCATCTCAGGTTTATATTCAGGTCAGCTGATTGACAGCTGGCCAGGTGGAGTCAGCCCCTTAGGTGGTCTTCCTGCAGGTACAGAGGTACATAGATCACCCCCTGCAGTAGGCTGGTGGTCATATTACCACATTCACCCTCTTCTTAAAATTGTCCTGGTGAGTGGTATTTACAGATTCCGGAGGCCGTCGGAGTCTCTGGGACCGTCGCAGGGTCGGTACCTGGTCAAAGGTCGGCGAGGGTGTGGTTGCTGCCTGAGGGTTGGCTGGTCCAGCGTAGCCATGGCAGGCATCAGTGTGGGAAGTGTGGTGTCTATCTGTACATCTGTCCGCAGGAGGTGGCTGGGCGGGTGTGGTCTGCCAGGAGAGTTCTCTGGAGAGCGGAGGGAGGACATCGGATACCGGGTGGGCCAAGGGTACCAATGATGGGGAGGTTGGGCCAGGTAGTTGTGATGCTGGGGTGGGGTGGGGCCCCTGCTGATGCCAGATCCCTGGTCGAAATGATGTCCTCACGGCCACTGGGTACCTGATGTAGGCGTAGTTCTGGTTGGCGAGGAGGAGCACCTGCTTGACCAGCGGGGTTGGACTTATGGGTCTGCACATGTTTGTGGAGGAGCACCAGTCCCGAAGATGTGAGCCAAGCTGAGAGGGAGACCCCAGTTGCCGATTTCCTGGGGAACGAGAAAAGGTGCTCATGAGGGGTTTGATTAGTAGCTGTGCACAAGAGCGACTGTATGACGTGGTGTGCCTCGGGGAGAGCCTCTTGCCAGTAGTCAATGGACCAGCCTTTGGACCTCAGGGTCAGGTGGACTGCCTTCCAGATCACCCAGTTTTCACACTCCACTTGCCCATTGCCCCTCTAGTCGCAATGCCTCACGCTACTAGGTACTGGCGCAACTCCTCACTCAAGAATCCAGACTCCCGATCACTGTGGGTGAATGCCACAGTGGATGATCTGCGTCAGTGCCCTGATAATGGTGGCTGTGGAGGTGTCAGGGCAAGGGATGGTGAAGGGAAAATGGGAATATTCATCTACGACCGCGAGGAAGTAGACATTCTTGTTCATGGAAGGCAGGGGCCCTTGACATCAATACTGACCTGTTTGAAGGATCATGTAGCCTTGATGACGTGGGCCTGTGATGGGCGGAAGAAGAGTGTTTTGCACTCCAGACAGACCCTGAATGACTCAGTCATGGTCCTGACTTCTTGGATGTTGAAGGGGAGGTTCCGGGACTTGATGAAATGGTACAGGCGCATGATGCCCGGGTGATAAAGGGTGTCGTGCAGCGCCTGCAGTTGGTCAGACTGCACAGTGGCACAGGTCTGGGACAGGGCGTCAGGGGAGTCATTGAACTTCCCTGGTCTGTACTGGATGTCATAGCTGAACGTGGCTAGCTCGACTCTCCAGCACAAGATCTTGTTGTTCTTGATCTTACCCTTATGAACATGAAAGCCACTGCGCATTGGTCGGTGAGGTGGGTGAACCTCCTGCCTTCCAGGTAGTGGCGCCAGTGGCAGATGGCTTCCATGATCACCTGGGACTCATTTTCAATGGTGGAGTACCTGAGCTCGGAACCGTGAAGGGTCCTGGAGGAGAAGGCTATGGGTCACTCCCCCTTGGTTGAGGGTGGCTGCAACGACAACATCAGAGGCATTTCACTCCATCTAGAATGGGGTGTCCTCGTCCATGGCATGCATCGTGGCATCGGTGATGTCCTGCCTGATGTGAGCAAAAGCTGCTGGCGCCTTGGGTGTGAGGGGAAAGATTGTGGCTTGGGCAGTGGGCGGACCTTGTCCGAGAAACAGGGAACCCACTGGGAGTAATAGGAGAAAAGCCCAAGGCACTTGCGGAGGGCCTTGAGCGTGTGGGGGAGGGCCATTCCATTAGAGGATGCAGGCGTTCTGGGTCAGGACCAATGACACCATATACCACGATGTACCCTAGGATGGTGAGGCGGGTGGTGCTGAAAATGCATTTCTCTTTATTGGAAGTGAGGTTCAGCTCCTCGGCTGTCCAGGGAAATCTTCAGGTTGTCATCATGGTACTGCTGGTCGTGGGCACAGATGGTGACATTGTCCAAGTAGGGGAAGGTCGTTCTTAGGTTGTGCCGGTCTACCATGCGATCCACCTCCCTCTGGAAAACAGAGTGACCCCAAACAGGACCTGGCGGAACTGGTAGAGGTGCCAGTCTGTCTTGAAGGTGGTATATGATTTATTCTGGGCATGCATAAGGAGCTGGTGGTAGGCCGACTTTAGGTCATTTGTCAAGAAGACCTTATAGTGGGCTATCTCACTGACCATGTTGGCTATTCAGAGAAGAGGGTAGACATCCAGTTGGGTGTACCAGTTTATGATCTAGCTATAATCAATTACCATTCTCAGTTTGCTACCCCCTTTTACCACTAGGACTTGGGCTCTACAGGGGCTGGTGCTGGGCTCTACGCTACCTTCCACCAGAAGCTGCCTCACTTCTGCCTTAATGAAGGCCCTGTCGGCCAAGCAATAGTGCCTACTCTTGGCAGCTATGGGCTTGCAATCTGATGCAAGGTAGGTGAAGAGGGCAGGAGGGGTTACCCGTTGCGTGGAGTGGCCGCAGGTGGATTGGGGTCAGTCGCTGGGCTGTGTGCTATGGAATGTGAGCGAGGGGTGGTGCCCGCCAAAGGTGAGGGCAAGGCTTTGAATGTGGAACTGGAAGTCCAGCCCTAAGAGAACTGGGGCACAGAGCTGGGGCATAACCAGGAGCCTGAACCCTTGGTATGTTCCCCCCTCCCCACTGTCAAATCCACTGAGCAGCACTCGAGGGCCATGATGGAGTGGCCCTGGGCAGTGAAAGCGATGGAAAAGTTTGTGGGATAGATTTTGAGCTTTAGTGACCGGGCCACATTCGGGTGCATGAAGCTCTCAGTATAACTGCTATGGAACAGGCATTTTGTTACCTTCCCATGGACAATGATATCCATGGGGAATATCACTTTTTAAAGTGGTGGACACTAAGATAATCTCAGATCCGACCCGCTGCTCCCCAATGGATGAGGCGAGTTGTAGCTAGCAGATTCCTTCTGGGGCATGGAGTGCGTCAGGTGGGCGATCGGGTATATGCCCATGTTGACCATGTCGTCTCATCAATGTGCAGTCAGGGCTAGGCTGGCCCAGATGGCGGTGCCTGGTGGACGCACATGGCATCTATGGAGTCGGGTGACCCAACCGGCAGTGAAGCGGGAGGTAATGTCATCTGAGCAGGTGGAAGTGACATCTTTGATGCAGGCAGAGGTCGTCTGGAGGAAGATGGAAGTGCCTGGAGCGAACACACTGCAGCGATACGGGTCAGCAGCTGGGCCAGAAGTGACGTCGGCAGTGAGGGTGGAGGTGGCAGAGCGAGTAACAGCGTCGCCTAGTCCTTGCATGCGGTGACGTTCGGAAGGGCTCCCAGCTGGTTGTGGAGGGTCGCAGTGCTCCCAACAGGCCTGGAAAGGCACACCTTAGTGAAGTGGCCTTTCTTCCCGCATCTGGAGCAATGAGAGTTCCTCGCTGGGCAGCCTTTGTGGGATCGCCTGTCTGGCCCACAATGAGGCCTGCAGTACTTACAGGGTGAGCTGCGCTGGCGGCTGCGATCGTCTCCTCTATGTAGGGCCCTTCGGCGATGGTGGTTGTTTGCATCTGCCAGGCCGGGGGTTGGGGAGTCGGGCATCAAAGACCTCTGCATGCAGGAAGCAGATTACCTCCATTGTCCTGGTAAGTGAGGCCATGTTTTCCTCCAGCAGCTTCTGTTGGGCGCTCCTCGAGGGCAGCCCTCACATGCAGGTGTCCTGGATCAGTCGCTTCACTTCCCCCTCACTCACCCCGGTCTCGGCCAGGCTAGCTCACGCAGGGCCCCCAGGTAGACATCTGCTGCCTCACCTGGCTACTGGGACCTGATGCTGAGCAGATTCTGGCCACAGAACACATTTTTCAGGGGCTTGTACATGGTCTCCAGGACAGCCATCGCAGGTTCGTAGTCCGTGCAGTCCTTGACGGCCTGGAAAGCTCGAAGGCCCAGCTTGGTGCGGAGCACTATGAGCTGTTTCTGATTGGTGTTAATCATACAGCTTCTTGGACTTTTATTGGCACAACTCTGGTCTTCATGTTGAAAAATAGGAAATACAGACTCCAAAGGTGATCAAAAGCTTAGAAGCAATTAAACACATCAGTAATCACAAACACGGGGGAACTATGTACAAAAAGTGCTGCAATTTCTACATGGCCAAACCAAAATGTATACAAATAGCCTTGAATAAAATCTGGAATGTGCACGTTAATCACGTGTGAATTGTTTGATTACAAATTTAAAACAGTAGATCACACGGGAAAAATAAGTCTTTGTCCCTAACTTTATGGAGGACACTGTAGGATGCATGGTGGATGGTTCAACAGGACTTACCATAGTAAGGATGTAACAAGTCTCAGAAGGGTGTGAGATACAGGGATGCACTCAAAGCTTGACCATTCCACAGCCTTACAAGGTAGAAGAATTGAACACCCTTTAGCTAGCTGTAGTTAATTTATACATATTACATCGCCAGATAAAACACCTCTATTCTGTGTGGCATGATGTCCTGCCAGTCTTACACAAGGTGGCACAACAGTGCTGGGTTCCAGCTTCTAGTATTTGAAATGGACCCAAATGTGCTTTGAAGTGATCAGATAAATATTTGAGAGAAAAAAGACACTGGGCTTTGGAGAATGAGTGCAAGTAATGGGCAAGCTCAACTAAAGAGTTAGTATGTCTACTATGGTGGGACTGGTCGGTCACCTTCACTATTTTACCCTTCTCTGAAGTCTCCTGCTCTCCAGGAAGAGAAGTCCCAGCTTGTCCAGCCTCTCCTTATAACACTATTATTTTCTATAAATTTCCTTTACATGCTGCATGACCTGCTGAGTTTTTCCAGCACGTTTGCATATTGCTCAGTGTCTGCAAACTTTCCCGCTTAAGTAGATTATTTTGGTGAGAACTTTGTGATGCGATGCACTTCTCAAATGGGAATCAGCAAATGGACTGCACCCTCGGGTTCTGAACGAGGTAGCTGTAGAGATTGTGGAGGCATTGGTAATGATCTTTCAAGAATCAATGGTTCCGGTGGACTGGAGGATCGCGAATGTCACTCCGCTCTTTAAGAAAGGAAGAAGGCAGCAGAAAGGAAATGATAGACCTATTAGCTTGACGTCAGTGGTTGTGAAGCTGTGGGAGTCAATCATCAAGGATGAGGTTACAGAACATCTGGAGGTGCGTCAAAAGATGCCCAAGTTAGCACAGTTTCCTTAAATGAAAATCATCCCTGACAAACCGATTGCAATTTTTTGAAGAAATCACAAGTAAGGATAGACAGGGGAGATGCAATTGATGTGTATTTGGACTTTCAAAAGGCCTTCAATAAGGTGCCACACATGAGGCTGCTAAACTAGATGAGAGCCCATGAAATTACAGGATACAAGCATGGGTGGAGAACCGCTGATCGGCAGGAAACAGGGAGTAGGAATAAAGAGATCCTACTCTGGTTGGCTCCTGGTTACCAGTGGAGTTCTGCAGGGGTCGGTAGTCGGTATTGGTGCTGCTTCTTTTAACATTGTATGTAAATGATTTGGATTGTGGGATAGATGGCTTTGTGGCTAAAGTTGGAGATGATACCAAAATAGGTGGTAGGGTGGGTGTGCTGAGGATATTGAAAGGCTGCAGAGAGAATTGGAGAATGTGCAAAGAGTGGCAGGTGAAATACAATGTTGGAAAGTGTACAGTCATGCACTTTGGTAGAAGAAATAGACAAGCAGACTATTATTTAGATGGGTGTAAAATTCAAAATTCCGAGGTGAGAAGGGACTTGGGAGTTCTCGTGAAGGATACCCTAAAAGTTGACCTCTGGGTTGAATTGGTGGTGAAGAAGGCAAATGCAATGTTGGCATTCATTTCTAGTGGAATAGCATACAAGAGCAGGGATGTAATGTTGAGACTCTATAGGGCACTGGTGAGACCTCACTTGGAGTCCTGTGTACAGTTTTGAACGCCTTATTCGAGAGCTGGCATTGGAGAGGGTTCAGAGAAGATTTACGAGAGCGATACCATGAATGAAAGGGTTAACTTACGAGGAACGACCGTCAGCTCATGGACTGTACTCACTGGAGTACAGAAAGATGAGGGGAGACCTCAGAAGCATTTTGAATGCTGAAAGGCCTGGACAGAGAAGATGTGGCAAGAATATTTCCCATGGTAGGAGGTTCTAGGACAAGAGGGCACAATTTCAGTGTAAAAGGGCATCAATTTAAAACAGAGATGCAGAAAATTTTCTTTAGTCAGAGGGTCATGAGTCTGTGGAGCATTTTGCTTCAGGCAGTTGTGGAAGCGAGATAATTGGGTGTATTTAAGGCAGAGATTGACAGGTATTTGATTAGTCAGGGCATCAAGCCTGACGGAGAGAAAGCCGGGGAGTAGAGGTGAGTGGGAGGATGGATCAGTTCATGATTAGAATGGTGGAGAAGACTCGATGAACCAATGGGCCGACTTCTGCTTTTATATCTTGTGACCTCACAAAATAATGAATTTGTGCAATGGATTTAAATTACCCACAATCATGTTAGGTTATTCTTATTGATTAGGGTAGCACAATGCTGTTACAACACGAACGATCACGATTGGGGTTCGAATCTCACACTGTCATAAGGAGTTAGTACATTCTCCCCACATCTGCGTGGGTTTTCCCCAGGGGCTCTGGTTTCCTCCCACCCTTCACTGGGGTGTAGGTCAATTGGGTGTAATAGGGCGGCATAGGCTCATGGGCCGAAATGACCTGTTACCATGATGTATGTCTACATTTAAATTTAAAATTTAACAACTGAGGTTCTTATGTAACTATAAATATTAACCTCCAAAAAATTTCCCTTTGTTGCCAGATTATCCTGTTGGTATATACCGTTCTCTTAGTGCTGTGGCTCAAACAGGCTTTTCACAACTCCCTTCTCCATCAAAATGGCCAAACAGTAAATCTAGAGCAGCCCAGCTCACTGGTGGTTTCCAGGTCAAAGGCCCAAATCGATTCATGGGAATTCTTCCCCTTAGCTTGAGGGAAACCACATGGGACATTCCCATGAGTAACAAGAAGTTGCAACTTTGGCATTTTTGGTGGTTCAGATCCTGCTACTGCAGACTTTCTCCATGTTTCAAAGAATATAGAAATATACAGCAGAGCACAGGCCCTTTGACCCAGTGTGAACTACTGCCCAGTAAAGGGGAAGATATGAGGACCAATTTCCCTAGAGACATATTGTTCTCCATATTGTGCAGTTTTGAATCATATAAACAATGATAAACTTAATATCAGTTAATCAGCAAGCTGGCCATACAAGCATCAACATTGCAATCTGCTTTGCACCCTTCCTTCCTGACAAAGGGTTTCAGTCTGAAACATTGACTATCAATTTCCTTCCATGAATGCTGCTTGACCCATTGAGTTCCTCTAGGATTTTGTTGTTGTTGTTGTTGTTCAAACTCTCAATCTCTTTTCCTCTGCTTTGAATCCACTTCTTATCTACCTATCGATTGCTGCCCATCTTTACACTTGTCCTGAACTCTTCCTCCTTCCAATCCACTATGATTGACAGTTATAGTTTCAATAGTCATTATTCATTGCAAACACTCTATCTAATCCTATTGCACCTGCTGAACTCAAGTATTTTGCTTTGCAATTACCTTGGGATATTTTGGGACATCACGTTGTGGTGTCAGCTTTACAGGTTCCTCCATGATAGTGTGTTTGCAAGGTGTGTTTGACCTGGCAGAAATAAAAGAGTTATTAAAATGAGAAAATTGCAGCTGTTTCCCAGCATGGAGTCACCTATGGCTCGGCGCAGACATTCTTTTCTCCACATTGTGGATTCAAACCCCATTCCAGACACGCATGGACTGACACTCCAGTACAGCACTGAAAGGCAGCAGACATCATAAAGGATCTCAGGCACCACTTCTCTCACTGCTACCTTCGGGTAGAAGGTACATACCAGCACCTCTCAGCTCAAGAACAGTTTCTAAGCAACAGCTGTCAGACTCCTGAACCTCCCCTTGTTGGACTAATCATAGTCTGCTCCAACATCACAAAAGGACTGTCGCACTATTACAAGTCACTTTTATATTTGCACTGTTAGGTAAAAACATCATGAGCTGGGAATGTAGAGGGAGTCACCCAGTGCTGGGCCGTAACAAGATGCAGTTGTGACCTTGTACTCTCAAGATAAGAGTGGGGATGACAAATTGATGTGCAGGAGGCTAGCAGAGAGGGACTGCAACAGTTTATTCATTGGACAATGTCATGGTATGATCATTTACTAAGTACGTATCCTAAGGTATATAAAAAACACCACTTGCTGATAACGGCAGAATGCGCCTTCTCCAACTAACACTGTTAGTTGCAAGTGTTACAATCCGGCAATAAAGAACAAAGAACCTTGATTTCGACTCAGTCTGGTGTTTGACTCACTCATTCATGAACAAAGCAGACCTAACAGCACCCAAGATAACTGTGAATATATATTAGTTGTCTTATGTATTTATTCTCATTTCATTTCATTCAACTAGTTTACTATCTTAGTTCTTCTTCACAAATACCTGTTTAGCTGCAGCAAGATTTTTGATTTACATGTGTGACAGAATTGTGTTATTATTAATCTTTAGTTATAAAATATATATCTCCTAGAAAAGGATTTGTGTTTGGATAGGGACAGACACACTTACAGACACTCACAATTACACATTTTCGGAGCTGCAGTGTCTGGAAAGCTGAGCTATAAAAATTAGAATTGAATGGTTCATTCAATTGCTGGAACAATTGAATTGCTAAGGACAAGCGTCTGTGGACACAAAGAGGACTTTTGCTTCAATGATCTGTGCTTTCAGCAGACAATTTGGAAACTTATCAACTCATACTTTTGGAAGAGATGAAGACTTCAAATGGAACCAGAAGTCATGATCAAAGGAAGTCATGTGATTAAAGACATTTGAAATGTTTTATTTTCACTGTGAATATATATTAGCTGTCTTATGTATTTATTCTCATTTCATTTCATTCAACTAGTTTACTATCTTAGTTCTTCTTCACAAATACCTGTTTAGCTGCAGCAAGATTTTTGATTTACATGTGTGACAGAATTGTGTTATTATTAATCTTTAGTTATAAAATATATATCTCCTAGAAAAGGATTTGTGTTTGGACAGGGACAGACACACTTACAGACACTCACAATTACACATTTTCGGAACTGCAGTGTCTGGAAAGCTGAGCTATAAAAATTAGAATTGAATGGTTCATTCAATTGCTGGAACAATTGAATTGCTAAGGACAAGCGTCTGTGGACACAAAGAGGACTTTTGCTTCAATGATCTGTGCTTTCAGCAGACAATTTGGAAACTTATCAACTCATACTTTTGGAAGAGATGAAGACTTCAAATGGAACCAGAAGTCATGATCAAAGGAAGTCATGTGATTAAAGACATTTTAAATGTTTTATTTTCATATTGTACCAAGAAACATCTTAAGTCAGAAATGACTTAGCCTCCAGTGAGTGAGGTAGTGTTCTTATTGTATTCTCTTTACTATGGAAGATACACAAATCAGTGACAAGGAAGAGCCACTTTAGCTGTCTCTGAAAAGAGGACAGTTTCACCATGTCCATTTCCACACAGCCACTTCATGTAACCCCTGCCGGGGTCTGTGAAATTATTATGGAAGAAAACATAAGTTCTGAAACCTCCATGCAAGAGAGGGAAACAATTCTCTGAAAACAGCTCTATAAGAATTTTGTGAGTTTTGAGGTCTAATGCCTCACACCTATTCCATAATTTTGAGCAATAATTTTAAGAACCTGAGATTCTTACTGACTGAACTTTAAAAATTAATTCTTTTACAATCATGTGTAAACTGTAATAGTTTTTGGACCTGCCGCACACCCACATTAAGTTTAGAGTTAAATAAGAAGTGTTGTGTTGTTAATAAAAATTGTTTTAAATGTACCATTGTCTTGGTGAATTTCTATTGCTGCTGGTGTAGGTTGCAACAACATGTACATTGTACAATGTGCATGACAATAAACTCATCATTATCATCGTTGTAGGAGAGCTGCAGTGGTGAAGGTTTCATTCTTTGGGACTCAGTGAAGGATAGGGAAAGTCCCATGGGATTATTTGAAGATTATTAGTGGAGTTGCCTGTACTAGGTTTAACTTGCACCCATTGTATGGTGTTACTGGAATTCCCTATTTTTCCAATAGTCATTGCCCTTCTTGGATGATTGTCTCTCACCTGTTTCCCAAAGACAATTCATCTTGAAGTATCTTCAAATCACTCTTGCACTTCTCGATCTCAACCACCTTTAATCCTTCCACTGAAAAAAAGAATGTGAAAGTTAACAAATTAAAGGAGCAGCCGGAAGAATGTAATGCACCCCTTGTTCAAGGTGATTAGAATTGAGCAATGCGACAACTTCCCTGTGGAGCCCAGGGCTATAATTCTACCTGGCAGTGCTTTAGGATCCACAGGAGGAAGGGCACCATCACCCTTAGCTTCCAAGCTAAAGGGTAAAGAAAGCTCAGAAAATGGTGTCACATCTCACGGTTTAATGTAGATGACAAAATTCTGTCCAAGGCATTGCTTGTTGAGTCAAATCCACTCTGGTGCTGGAGACCCCAGATCACATTAGTCCATAGCTGACAGGGAAGGACTCAGACTGTTCTGCAGTACCTGGGACTTTGCTAATTATGTGTCATTTTAGGGTAATTTGTGGGGGGTGGGAAGCTCGAACTAGGATTTGGCTTTTGAACAAGATCTCATGTTGGGGCTGAGCAGAACATCTACAATTAGCCATGTTTGTTCTGTTAACATTAACAGTAACTCAGTCCAAGTAAAACACAGAGAAGCTAGAGGGACTCAGTGTGTCAGTCAGCATCCATGGGGAGATGTTCAATGTTTTGTGTTGAGACCCTTCACGGAGACGAAGGTGGGAAAGTGAACTGGACCTGGGCCAAGCTAATAGGTTACCAGATAGATGAGAGAGTGGGAAGAAAAGTAGAGGAGTGAAAAGTGAGTACTGGAATGGACGAGGAAAATGGGAACAGGTGAAGAGAGATGGAAATGTTGAGACCAGATTAGGGTGAAGTTACCTGAAACAGTCCTCAGTAATGGATTGAAATGGGAAAGTCCACCATTTCAAATCTGGTTAGGGAGGTTCCTCTCTCTCGACCTTGCTATGGCTCAGCATCAAAACTGTGTCGAATTCAGCAAGGACAGATGCACGCATGTGAAATTTGGAATCTCAGGCAGTGAAAACTCTCAGGTCAAAGTCTCCTTGTTTCTAGACAACAATTGCCTTCTGCTCAAAACGTACCTGTGACTACTTGTAACCATCCTCTCTGGCCAGAGTGACTCAGATTAAACATGAGGCCTTGTTCTTATGCAGTTGGTCTGACCTTTGCTCCTTTTACCATCAGGTCTGATCACCTCAAAGTGCAGGGATCATGGTTCTGAAGTGCCGGTGCTTTCACCCAGAATTGGGTGGAGTACATGGCCAAACTGAAGGAGAAGCTGGGATTGGAGGAGCAGTCAATTTCAGGAAAGAGCCTGCTAGGAGCTCCAGAAATTAGTGTACAAGAAAGTCCCACAGCCACATCCTGCAGGGTGCTAGAGATCAAAAACGGATCAGATTTGTAGCGACAAACACAATTCTCCAGCGAAAGATGGGAAAGCTGTTCCTAACACATCCAGCTGTAGCTAAGTGTGAAGCAGGATATGTGAACACCAAATTTCACAACCTATTCGAATTTTTTTTTTGGTGTTAACAAATAGATCTGGCAATGTTCCCATATTATGACCCGTTCAGTTAGACCAGATCTTAACACCTGACCTTCTGCACACAGAGCAGCATCTTTGACCTCAAGGAAATGATCTACGTGAAATGCCATCAATGAGATGTCATTCCTGCAGGAAAAAGAGAAAGGTCATCTTTCTCCAAGCGACTGTCAAAGACATTAGTTGACTGCCTCATTACGAGGACTCAAGCACAAGCAACATTAACTTGCTTGGCTGTTGTTGACGGGTCTCCTACCAGTTTCAGTCCTTCATGCACAGTTTCAAACTGCCAATCATCTCTGACTAGAAGATACCTTTTACCTTTCGTATGATATAATTTCTAAAGTTTTCTTTGGTTTATCATCCCTTCCTAATACCATTAAGTTTTTCTTTTAGATGAGGGTCAGGCTTTCTTATGTTTGATGAACGCTGATCCAAGGCTTTCCAGTGTTTTGGGTTTTTTTTTTGTTTTCTCTTCTTCATTGGTTTAGAACAAGAATGTGAAATTTTTCTCTTTGATGGAGTATGGGGAGATGAAGATATTATTATGTACTGTTTGTTGTATATTGTAATCTTTTTAATTATGCATCCTTCCATCCATTGTTTATTGTATATTAAAATCAATAAAAAGATAGAAAAAGAAAGAAGATACCTTTTCCAAGAAGGTCTCGAAAGAGTTGTAGTGATCCTTGTAGTGACTCACCCTGAAGGACAGCACTGTTTGTATTGCACTTTATGGGGTGCTCCCACAGAGCACAATGCGTTAAACATTGACTGTTGTTGGAAGATTATCTCCCAAGTGAACATCTTTTAGGTTTCCTGCCACCAATCAAAATGGTTGTAGGTCGACTGGGTGTAATTGGGCAGCACGAGCTCATGAGCTGAAATGGCCCAATATCATGTTGTATTGTCTAAATTTAATCTTGCAATTCACAAATTCAAGGAATGGTAGATGTCAGAATATTTCATATGGCATGCAGTGGTCCAAGATATACAGAAGCATGCAGTGGGGAGAGGCTACATCATGGGAGCTTTCTGCCATTACGTGAACAAACCCATGGTTTGTATGATCAGGGAATGGGATTGAAGGAGATGTTTCCATTTTGCTGATGTAGCAGGAATTTGTTACATCAGTGAAATAATCTGATGAAGGGACTTTCACCTGAATTCTTGCCCATTTCTGTTTCCACAGATGCTGCCTGACCTGCTGAATATTTCTAGCAACTGCTGCTCTTACTGTATTTCAGATTTCCTGTGTTGCTTTTCAAGTGAAAATATCTACCTTGTATCTTCTTCTTTGGCTTGGCTTCGCGGACGAAGATTTATGGAGGGGGTAAAAAGTCCACGTCAGCTGCAGGCTCGTTTGTGGCTGACAAGTCCGATGCGGGACAGGCAGACACGGTTGCAGCGGCTGCAGGGGAAAATTGGTGGGTTGGGGTTGGGTGTTGGGTTTTTCCTCCTTTGCCTTTTGTCAGTGAGGTGGGCTCTGAGGTCTTCTTCAAAGGAGGTTGCTGCCCGCCAAACTGTGAGGCGCCAAGATGCACGGTTTGAGGCGATATCAGCCCACTGGCGGTGGTCAATGTGGCAGGCACCAAGAGATTTCTTTAGGCAGTCCTTGTACCTTTTCTTTGGTGCACCTCTGTCACGGTGGCCAGTGGAGAGCTCGCCATATAACACGATCTTGGGAAGGCGATGGTCCTCCATTCTGGAGACGTGACCCACCCAGCGCAGCTGGATCTTCAGCAGTGTGGACTCAATGCTGTCGACCTCTGCCATCTTGAGTACTTCGACGTTAGGGATGAAAGCGCTCCAATGGATGTTGAGGATGGAGCGGAGACAACGCTGGTGGAAGCGTTCTAGGAGCCGTAGGTGATGCCGGTAGAGGACCCATGATTTGGAGCCGAACAGGAGTGTGGGTATGACAACGGCTCTGTATACGCTTATCTTTGTGAGGTTTTTCAGTTGGTTGTTTTTCCAGACTCTTTTGTGTAGTCTTCCAAAGGCGCTATTTGCTTTGGCGAGTCTGTTGTCTATCTCATTGTCGATCCTTGCATCTGATGAAATGGTGCAGCCAAGATAGGTAAACTGGTTGACCGTTTTGAGTTTTGTGTGCCCGATGGAGATGTGGGGGGGCTGGTAGTCATGGTGGGGAGCTGGCTGATGGAGGACCTCAGTTTTCTTCAGGCTGACTTCCAGGCCAAACATTTTGGCAGTTTCCGCAAAGCAGGACGTCAAGCGCTGAAGAGCTGGCTCTGAATGGGCAACTAAAGCGGCATCATCTGCAAAGAGTAGTTCACGGACAAGTTTCTCTTGTGTCTTGGTGTGAGCTTGCAGGCGCCTCAGATTGAAGAGACTGCCATCCGTGCGGTACCGGATGTAAACAGCGTCTTCATTGTTGAGGTCTTTCATGGCTTGGTTCAGCATCATGCTGAAGAAAATTGAAAAGAGGGTTGGTGCGAGAACACAGCCTTGCTTCACGCCATTGTTAATGGAGAAGGGTTCAGAGAGCTCATTGCTGTATCTGACCCGACCTTGTTGGTTTTCGTGCAGTTGGATAATCATGTTGATTAGGCAATGCATAAAATGCCAGTTTTATTAACAGACAACATTTCAGGGGGAATAGCTCTTGGAGATCTCGCCACAACATTGGAACTTCCTTTCCCTGTGGCCAAGAATAATCCATAGTAAAACTCCAAAAATCCTGCATCTCGATGGTCTGTTATCTGGTTGGGCTGTGATCAGAGGGTCAAGAACGCAAGCAAGATGTACAACCAAGGCCAGGATCTGGACTGTGGGTTGGGTGTCGGGCTGGACCAAAGTTGAGGTTCGGAAGACCAGG
The DNA here is from genome assembly GCF_036971445.1 of Narcine bancroftii. Classification (NCBI taxonomy): domain Eukaryota; kingdom Metazoa; phylum Chordata; class Chondrichthyes; order Torpediniformes; family Narcinidae; genus Narcine; species Narcine bancroftii. The sequence continues at coordinate 90,988,338 of NC_091476.1, read as the reverse complement.
AACATGGGTAAGCTCAAGGCTTGAGCTGACATCCAGAGTGCCTGTATTTTTCCCATTCCTCTTTAAACTCATTCAGAAATTTTTAGAACTACTGTTGTAAAAAGATAAAGAGCTGTTTGGGTATAAATGAATTACATCCAATAGTCTGAAAAATCTGAAGAACTACCAAAGTAACAGGAATGTTAGATCATTGGAGTTTTACTATAGGATGAATTTAAATCTAAGCATACAGCAAGGTAGCAGGCCATTTTGGCCCACGGGTTCGTGCCACTCAATAAACCTATATCCATGGTACAATTCGAATGGTTGGAGGAAACCGGAGCCCCTTGGGGAAAACCCACACAGACACAGGGAGAATGCACAAACGCCTTACAGACAGTGCAGGATTCGAACCCCATCCCGATCGTTGGCGGTGTAAAGGTATTGCACTAACCACTACATCTCATTCTTCCCTGGAGAATGAAAAGCACATCACACCTTTCCTACACAGGCATGTCTATCCATGGTCTTGTGCACTGCCAAACTGAGGCTACCTGCAAATTGGAGGAACAACACCTAATATTACGTCTGGGCCACTTTCCAACCAGATGGCATGAACATCGACTTTGTAAAAATCATGAAATTGTGGAGGAAGTCAATAGGCTGCATGACCTGCTGAGTTCCTCCAAAATTGTTGCGTTTTAAAATCACAAATTACAGCATCTGCGGAATCTTGTGTTTCATTCCATTAACATGGACGTCTTCATTTCTGTTAAACCCCTTCCCCATCTTGCCCCCTTACCTTGTCTCCTTTCCTTCACTTCCCCACCCTTTTCCTCTCCATTCAGACAAGTACCTGAACCACCCCCATCACTTCAGGATTTTCTTCTACCTTCCCAACAATTTTAAAATTTTAAATTTAGACGTACAGCATGGTAACAGCCATTTCAGCCCATGAGTCCATGCCACCCAATTTACCTACACCACAAGTACATTTTGAAAGGTGGGAGGAATCCAGAACTCCCCGAGGAAAACCCACGTAGTCACGGGGAGAACGTACAAACTCCTTACTGACAGCACGGGATTTGAACCCCAGTCCTCATCACTGGCATTGTAAAGGCATTGCACTAACTGTTACACGAACCCGTGCCATCCAGTATCCACCAATAACTTCTTACCTGTTGGCCTGTGCTCCTCCTCTTCCACTTCCTCCCTCCTCTCCCTCCCCCCACAACTTTGCATTCAGGTACTTTCCTGCTTTTTGCTCATTCCTTGAAGGGATCAGGCCCAAAACATTGGTTACCCTTTACTTCCTATAGTTGCTGCATGACCTGCTGAGATTCTCCAGCATTTTTGTGTATTGCGCTATGATCACAACTCTAGAGACCAATTGTTATCTCTCTGACTGTTTCATTTGTCTGAGCATTTATTACATTATTACTTATGTTATTTTCAACCCTATTTACTCTTATTTAGAACATAAAGAAACAGGAGCAGGAGTTGGCCATCCGGCCAGTCAAACTGCTCTGCCATTCAATGAGATCAAGGCTGATTTGATGATAGGCTCATCTCCACATACCTTCCTTTACCCCCATATCCCTCAATTCCATTAAAATCTATCCAACCTTGTATTACTGAGATAGCATCCACTGCTTCAATGGGCAATGCACAGATTTTCCCACCCTTAGATCTCACTACGACTCTTGCATGAATGAGTTAATGTGGCTAGCTTGGTTTCTGAGGAGACCCCCACCCCCCAAATTGAAGTTCGTACAGTGAGGTGACAAGAAGAAATCTGGAAATATTCAGCAGGTCCGAGAGTAGGTGTGGAAAGAGAAACGGTTTTATAATTGGTTATCAACTTTCATCCACTGAGGACATAGCACACCTCAAACTTCCCCCTTACCCTTCCCAAACAATTGAATAAGATGCACAGTAGGTTCAATTTGGAGACAATTACGTGAACGTAATTACGTCTAATAAATGTGTTTGACAGATCATTGCAGTGAAATCAAATGAGATCCTTGAATCTGAATGCAACAGTTGTATTTGATTCCCCTCACACTTGACCTGATTTCCAAATGCTTTCAATGCAGGTTGTTGAGTTCATGTTGAGATGGTACTCTTGAGCCTGCCCCATCTGGTCGCAACGTCAACACAGGATTGATGAAACTGCTTTGGTTGCAGTTGTTGGTATAATTAATGGATTTTGATACTAATTATGGGCAGTCCCCTGGGTTATGACATCATTCTATTCCTGAGAACGATTTTAAACTAGAATCTTTCTTGAGTTGGAAATGAAGGCAGCGGTGTATGGGGAAGGATCACAAATACAGCGGTGACGAGGGGGCCTGCAGGTGTGGGAGGAGTGCTGCCTGCTGTGCTCACTGGCTTGATGAGTGTGTCTGCTCAGCACTCCTGACTCTGATCAAGCAGCCCTTCAATGCTGTGACTCATTTGTACGCACAGAGTGTCTGAAAGTGGAAGAGTTGGTCACCAGGGAGTATCTATATAGTCTGGTCAACACCCTCATGGTAACCATAGGCACAAAGCAACATTCAATTCAGTTAACACAGATCTGCATCTCAATCTCACCACATGCCTTGATTTTCTTGCCTTTAATAACCATGTCTAATAAAAATGCTTCCATTCTCATCTTTAAAAATTGGTTACCTTATTATATCAAAGGCAGATGAAAATGACTTTACCCAGGTTAAATCACTTGGTTGATCATTTCACAGAATGGGCTTGTGTTGTAACCATCAAATCTGTAGCGACTATATTATGGAAGAGCAATCCCTCATGCCATGACCTTGCAAATTCTTTCCTTTCAGTTATAGCCCAGCACTCTTTTGAATGCTACCATTGAATCTGTCTCCACTATGGCCCCCAGACTCTTATTCACGATTCGCAAAATATAGATCAGCTCGTTGAATGGTGTAACGACAATAACCTTGCACTTAATGTTACAAAACCAAGGAGATGATTGTGGACTTTAGGAGGAAGTCAGGGGAACATGGCCCAGTCCTCATTGAGGGCTCAGTAGTCAAGACCTTCAAATTCCTAGGTGTCAACATCTGAGGATCTGTCCTGGAGCCTTCACATTGATGCAATCACAAAGAAAGCTCACCAGCTGCTATAATTTGTGAGGCATTTGAGGAGATTCAGTATTTCTCCAAAGACTCTAAACTTCTACAGGTTTACTGCGGAGAGCATTCTGGCTGGTTTCATCACTGCCTGGTAGGGAGGCGCCAACTCTCAGGTCAAGAATAAACTCCAGAGGATTGTTAACTTGGCCTGTGACTTCACAGGCCAGACTTCACGCCATCAAGGACATTTACATGAGACGGTGACTTTAAAAAGGAGCCTCTATCCTCAAAGAGGCCCACCACCTAGGCCACGCCCTCTTCATTCTGCTACCATTTGGAAAGCCTAAAGACAAGTACTCAATGGCACAAGGACAGCTTCTTCTCAGATGCCATCAGATTCCTGAATAATCAATGACCCAAAGACACTGCCTTACTTTTTGTGCTGTATGATTTTTTAAATATATATATATATATATATATATATAGGAATGTCACAAGATGGTTATAATATGACACTGTTGCAAAACAACAAATTTCATGACAATAAATTCTGATTCTGAAAAAGTTTTCCTCCTGTTACATTATCTTGGTGCCAATCTTTCTGTGTCCTTGCTCTCGACCCCCTCCCCCTCCCCTGCAGTGATAGAAACAGTTTCTCTTCTACCCACTTTCTATACATTTGATGTTTATAAAATCTGCAAGATTCACTTCCAATCTCATGGAAAACAACTCAGCTTCCAGTCAATCTACATCTGTCCTCCTTGAAATAGTTTTGCTACTGCAAGATCTCCAAAGCCTTCACATCTCTTCTAAAGCGTGATGTCCAGATGCAGTCTACCAATTGTGGCCAATTTAGTGTTTTATGAAAGGTTCTCCATGACCTCATTGCTCTGGCCCTCTATTCTTCAAGTTAGAAAGCCCAGAGTCTTTAATGCTTCATCAGCACCTTTCTAAGTGAAAGGATACCCAATCAGGAAATGAGACCAGGCAATTCTCTGGACGATTTACAGTATATTAGCATGCCGGTGTACATCTAATGGCATCCCCAGTGAATAAAGAGAAGTTGGAGGGACTCAGCATCCATGCATAGAAATTGGAGGCATGGTTAGCACAGCGGTTAGCCTGATGCTATTACAGCACCAGCGGCCCGGATTCGAATCCAGCACTGTCTACAAGGAGTTTGTAGGTTTTCCCCGTGTCACCATGAGCTTTCCCCTGTGCTCCAGTTTCATCCCACCCTCCAAAATGTATGCGTTTGCCAGTTAATTTTGGTGCAAGTTCACGGCACGAGTTTAAATGGCCGGAAATGGCTTCTAGCATGCTGTAAATAACGTTTTTAAAACTTAGAGTGGCACCGATTGCGCAGCGGTAGCACAGCACTGTTACAGTGCCAGCTACCAGGGTTCGAATCCGGGAAGGAGTTTGTACATTCTCTGTGTGTCTGGGTGAGTTTCCTCCCGGAACTCTGCTTTCCTCTCATTGTTCAAAGCATACAGAAGTGTAGGTTAATTGGGTGGCATGGTATTGTGGGCCAGAAGTGCCTGTTATCGTGCTGCATGTCCACGTTTAAAAGGTTAGTCCACAGATGCTGCCTGCCTGCTGAGCTCTCCAACTTTATTTTATTCCATCAAGATTCCATCATCTGTGTTTTTGGCTTTCTCCTCCCACAATATCCTATTTGACCCTTATTGGACTGAATCAGACCTTTTGGTCGTGACCTACAATCTTTTTTTGAACATCAGGGCACAACTACTTCATCGAAATCTCAGTTATTTAACGGAATGTTGCTTCAACTGGAGATGTGATTTGGGAGCATCAAGACTTGCTCCAACCTGCTCAAATGCCCTATAAAAAGTCTACTCTGGCTGCTGAATTACTCATTCAATGGGAGACCCCCTGCAGCCACACCCCAGATGCCAATTACGTGGCAATGCTTGGCTGGTCAGCAGCCTCAGGTGCAGAAACTTGAACATACCCATCAACAAAGAATCTCCTCTAGAATCTTCAGCCATTGCTCCTTGCAAAGAGCAACACCAACGCAGGCTCAAGTTTTCCAAGGATGTGATAACAAAATACTCCGGAAGGTCCTTTAGCCACATTGCTTCTGCCAGAATTGGTCTCTCATCATGGTCAAGACCAGTTTCAACCTAATGATCTCATCTCAGGATCTTTCCATGTGGCCAACGCATAGTCCTTCCATGTTCCCAAACTCCACTGCTCACGGATGCAGGCAAGTGAATGGGATTTGCCAGTAATGGTTGCTTCCCACACACTGGCATCCGTGGACCATGCTCATGTGCCCACAGGGACTCCCTTTCCTGACCCAGACCTTTTCCTCAACAGAAACTGTTTTATTCATTCAAAGTTCAGTTGGGCCTGGATCTTCAGAATATTGCCAATTACCACAACTATTCATGACAATGTTCTCAGCGAGACCAAACTTCCAGACACTTTCCGTATCTGGGGCTGCCTGTTGGAGGGATGGATCCTGAGGAACATGGCCTGCTCTGCTTCCCTCACCTCTTGCATCTACTCGCAACTCCACCACCAGCTACTGAGTACCAGTGCAGGGAGAAATCATGCAATAACCGAAGAGTTGGGGAAAATACCAGAGGCCTATGTAACAATATTAATATTTGGGGAGAATTTATAAGATTTAGAGTAGGTCACATACATACACACATTTTAAAACAGATTTATTTGAAAGACTGAAGAATTCACATGTCAAGACCTCTGGAGAATGTAAGCACCTTTCACAAGTAGCTGTTAATTGAACTGTCATAAAATGCTTGACCATTGTCTTGCTGGAGTCATGCTGTTTTTCTGCAAAGTGTTCACAGAAAGGTCAATTCTGAATTGTTTACCTAAGATAACAACAGATGGAGCAGAAGAAAGAACTCCTGTTGTTTGCTGGAGAAGATGGGGGCTTTTGAAAGACACAAGTCACATGCTCTCTTTGGAGTTTCAGTTGGAAGAGAGAGAGAGTTGAGTTAACAGCTCAGTCAGTCAGTCAGTGTGTAGGACACTGACAAGTGACTGAAAAGTGCAATCCAGGGAAAACTATTTGAAACTGATGAAAGCAAATTCCAGAGCAGTAGATGGCTGGAAGTGCTATCTGTCTGATGTTTCTCTTGAAATAGAGGAAGGAATGGAACTCTGTGGTAGCCTAAAGAAAGCAGTTACCATCTAGAAAACCCTGATGGGGCAAGTTTCATCAGCGAGACCCTGAGGTGACTAGTGGTGGTACTTCAGTTGTGGAAATCCTGGAGCAACAAATATCTCTCTCTCTGCAAACCCTTCAAGAAACTTCCTGAGCAGTAAACATTTATCTTTCAAGCATTAAGCCTGGTGAACTTTATACATGTTAAATTCTGTGCACAGTATGGTGATTGCCTGCAACCAGAGAACTTGGAAGAAGGAGAAGTGAGATTGAACTGTGAACCAAAGAACTTTTCTTGAATTTACACACACGTTACATACACGTGCGCTTAGAATTAGAAGGGGGTAATTTGGGTTAGTTTAGAATATAGTATAAGAATAGAGTTAAGTTAAAGTTTGATTCTATTTTCATATTTGAAGTTGTTAAAAAATAACTTTTGTTTTGAAAGCCACTTGTCTTGGTGAATGTCTATTGCTGCTGGGTTTTGGGGTGCTTTGGCCTCGTAACACCCACAAGTGCGGAGACTTCCTCATGGTGACCTGAAGACACGAGCACCTGGACTCTCAGCCTGTGTGACTGGAGGTTCAGGCTGAAGAGAAGCAAGAATAATGGCAGCACGGCAAAGGGAAAGAAAAGGCAGCATCAGAACAGAGAAAGGCATCGACTGTACAGATAATCTGGGATTTCCCAAAAGATCACAAGAAAACTGCAAAAATCATCATCTCAACAAAATCATTCGACCCACACTCTAAAATTTAGCACAACACCACAATTCAATAATAATTAGCGGGAGGCCCGGATAACATTATTATCATTATCTTCTCCCTCTGCAAGACCACATACATTGTGAATGAATCTCAATTCAATTACTGGTATGCCTCTCTATAATCCCTTTCATTGGTTGCAGTTCACTTTGACATAGCCGGTGAGGGGGATACAATTATGTATTTCTCGTAAAAACACAATGCTGGAGAAATTCAGCAGGTCCAACACTATGTATAGCAAAGATAAAGCTACATAACCAAAGTTTCAGGCTTGAGCCCTTCATCAAGGCCCAGGCAAAATGTAGGCAGGCACCAGCACAAAATGGTGGGGAGGAAAGGGATAGGGGGAGAGCATGATCCCTAAGGCAGGAGGTAATAGGTGGATAAGGGAGGGAGGGCAATGTATTTCTGCATGGTTCCAGTGAGAGGGGTTTCTTATCTGATCAACTTCCAGCCAGACTCTTCCTATGTAACAACATTCCTGACCTTATGGCATGCTGAGTTCGCTCCTAGCATTGATCTGGCTGATGAGAATCCCAGACCTCCTTCACTCCATTTAGGGTTTTTCTCCTCCTCCATGGCAGTCATCATGTGTTTTGCTGGGTGCCTTGGAGAGCATTCCTTTAAAACTGAGTCCCTCTTATGCTGGTGCTCTGCAACAGGCTTAAATTGCAATACATCATGCCAGACCCAATGGAGGACTTCCCAGCTCCCTCTTTTGCGCAAATTTCTGGGATTAAACCATTGCACTCTTTGACCAATTGTAGAATATTGAATGGAGTTGATTCAGCGTCAGACAGCACAGAAACAGGCAATGTATCTGCACCAACCATCCATTTACATCATTCCATTCTCCTCATATCTCCATCAATTGTCCCAGGATTCCACCACTCACCTACATACACGGAGCAATTTGCTTAACTTTTATTTTAAGTTGGAGATACAGCACAGTAACAGGCGGATCCAGCCCATGAGCCCATGCTCCCCAAATATGACCAATTAACCTACTGAACTTTGGAGTATGGGAGGAAACCCATGCAGACACAGTGAGAACATCCAAACTCCTTGCGGTCATTGGTGGATTCAAACCTAGGTCGCTGGCACTGCAATAAAGTTGCACCAACCATCATGTTGGCTGTAGCTAAACTATCTGCCAGTCCTTTGTATGCGGGAAGAAACGAAAACATTTATAGGAAGCTCACTGTCAGAGTGAGAACATGCAGACTTCACACAACAGCGTTGCAGGTCAGTGTCAAACCCAGATCACAGGAGCACAGAGGGCTTTCCTAGGTGAATGGGGTGAAATATGAAAGTCTGCAGATGCCTGGGTCAAGTGCAAAACACAAATGTATTGGTCCTGCTGAGTTTCTCCAGAACTTTTGTGTGTTGCAGCTTTACTACTTGCACCACTAATTTAGTACACAATAAAAGATTAAATCAATAACTAGCAATTATAACAGTTCCCTTTTAAAGTTTCCACCAACTTCATGTTCATTATTCATAATCATGGAGTCTAAAGGCTACACCATGGAATAAGCCCTTTTTTAAAAAAAGGCGTGCATACAGCATGGTAACAGGCCCTTTCAGTCCACAAGGCCGTGCCGCTCAATGACACCCAATTGACCTTCAAACCCTGTACGTTTTGAATGTGGGAGGAAACCAGAACCTCCAGTGAAAACCCACGCAGACATGGGGAGAATGTACAAAGAGACAGTGCAGGATTCAATCCCTGGTTGCTGGTGCTAGCCAGCATACTAACTGTGCCATCCTTTGTTCCATCGACTCCACAAGCTCATCAGCACCTCATTCTACTAATCCCATTTTAATCTCCCCAAGTTCCCATCAACTGCCCTCCAAATTCTATGGCTCATGGACATGCTTGAGATAATTTACAATGGCCAATTAAACTACCAACCTGCACATTTTGGGGATGTGGGAAGAAGCCCGTTCATTACAGGGAGAAAGTGTAAACACCACATAGACTGCACCTATATGGCCAATTAAACTACCAACCTGCACATTTTGGGGATGTGGGAAGAAGCCCATTCATCACAGGGAAAAAGTGTAAACGCCACATAGACAGCACCCAAATTTAAGGTTGAAAATGAGTTGCTGAAGCAGAGAGAAGGGAGCTCTACCAGCTGTGCCACACATTCTAGCCTTTCCAGCCAAGGTAATTTATTTGTAAGATTCTAGTTTCCCTTTATAAATGAAGCATACAAGTTAAAAATCTAATAGGAGCTTGACTCAATTAATTGGTTCATTGCACAGGGAGCACCTAGTACACTACTAAAGTTGAAATAAGTCAATGCATGATGGACTAGAGATAAAAGCCAAGATCTTTCTCACCTGCATGACTTAGTAAGGTTCAAAGTTCCTTTTATTGTCATGTAATAATACATATAAATGTAATATTTATCATAAACTTTAACTTATAGCAACCGTAAGGCAAACAGTTGCCTGACTCGCATCCCTAACAGTGGAAAAAGTAATCTGCTTACATTATCGTTGAAACTCCTCCAACTCATGCTGCAGCATTGTGGGGTCATGAACACTGCAATCAGTTCAGGAGTATTTATTTATAGTGCACATTCTTCTTGAAGTTACCAAGTTTCATTGAGGGAAAAGTCAGAGCGAACGAATTTGAAGTTCCTGGCCAAAGTTCAATGTTCATTTTAACAAAAGCTGTTTCAATTTAATCCCAAACAAAACTGAGTTCTTCCTTAATTTTTAAAACACACTGAATTATGGTTTCATATCCACAAGCCTGAATGGAGTTGTATGGCCAAAAGTCACACCATTTTTCTATATGGGAATATCTCCTCATATCAATGGGACCTGGTCTACATTTTATCCCTTGATTGAGTGCAGAAAAGGCCTTTTGGCCTGTCATGTTCATTGCATTTCTCTATTCCACTTCCATTTACCCATATTTGGGTCTTTTGTGCTTTAGTTTCTCAGCCACACATTAACATTCAGATAACTTTCTGATGAAATAGGTGTGGTCCTCGTCTCATTTAGGCTTGTGAAAGAGGAATACATATTCACAGCCTAATCTGATTTAAAGTTAAATTTTGAAGCTTACATTCAACTCTCTTCTCCAATGCAGCCAATCTACTTGAGATTTCAGTTTTCAGATCATTAACTTTGAATATTCTGGAAGAGAGAAAAGCAGTCAACAGCCATGAATATGTAATTTGTCAATCATTTATACGATATCCTCCTAGACAAAGAACATTGGGGTCCAGTACAAAGTTCTGCTGCTATTTTTGCAATAGGGAAGTAGGGACTCTTCTGGGGAGGGAAATTCGGAGTGCCACGGTTCTCCTTTTGAAATAGTTTGCTGAAGGGTTGGGTGATATACGATGGATTTTTAAGATTTACAAATTGCCTTCAGTGTCCCTCCGAAGTAGAGGGGAAAAGGTTGAATTTGAACTTGGTCAGGGATAAGCCTAATTGTTGTTTCTAGTATTACTTTTTAAAAATTTGTATGGAAAAATGCAATTGGACATGCATAACCAAAGGAACTATGGTGCACAATAAGCGATCTCAGCGCAAGAAAGTTGTAGAAAAGTTAAAGAGCTGACTACAGATTACCTCGAAAATTGGTCAGCGACTTGGGTTAGAACGTTCTGCAGCAAATCTTCTTCTTCTAGGGGTAGAAAGAGAGGAACTAATGCAAGTTAGCTGTCACAAAACACCTTCAAATCTTCAATAACATCCACCTTCCAAGGACTCCTCCCTTTACTGCACAATGAAGTGACTCAATGACAGGCAATGGCAATTGGAACCAGGTTGTTGGAGGAGGAAAGTCACTCAGTTACCATGCAGCCTGGAGTGTCCTCTTCCTGAGACTACACTTCATCCAAACCTGCTGCCAGGCCAATGTTTCATCCAAAAACGGTCAATTACACAGCTGCATGCAAATCTTATCGTGGAATAGTTAGAGGACAGGAAGAAGCTATTGGGCCCCATTATGTCCATGCTGGGTCTCTACCAGAACAAATAACCAGTACTAATTGCAGCCCTTTTCCTGCACCGTGTAATTATCCAATTCCCTCTTGGTGGCCACAATGGAACCTGCTTCCATGACATCTGCGGACAGCGTGCCCTAAACTCTAAACGCAAACTGCCCAACACAGTTGTTCCTCATTTACTTCTTACTTCTCCTCCCCTTCATTTTATACTTGCATCACATAGTCCTCAATCCTTCCACCAAATGGAACCTCTTCCCATCATCCTCTCTTGTCCAGTCCCCATTGCTTTAGGTGCTTCATCAAATCTCTCCTCAACTTTCTCCAAACAAGATAATTCTGCCCATCTTTGTAACTGCAGACCCCCATCCCAGGAGCCATTCTCACTGAGTGTTTCAACTCAGCTTAACAGCATTAACACACATTCAATTCAGTATGTTTATAGGCCTACAACAGGAGGATCCTTTCCAGTGTCAGCGTCATTTATGCTATGAAAACTCATTCAAGTCAAAGGTCAACATTTGCAACTAAATAAGTGACAAAGAATTCTAACTGGGCTTGAGAATCTTCTATGGAAGACCAAGCCCTGCATTCTCTTGCCAACACTCAATGTGCACATTCAATTAGAAGATATTTTCTGTTCAGCGGTTGGAGGGGTGGCTGATTTTGTGGATGGAGATTCAATCCGTTGGAGTTAAACAGGGAACGTCTGCATTTTAATCCCTCCCTCACACCAACAAGTCAATCTGTGGCCTTATGCACAGCCAAACTGAGGCTACGCACAAATTGGAGGACCAACACCTCATATTCCACCTGAGCACTCTCCAACCAGACGGCATCAACATCAACCTCTCCACTTTACATTAAACTCCTAACACGAGCGAATCTCTCTTTCCCTGTCCCTCTGACTCCTTTCTTCCATATCTTCACCCCCTTCCCTTCCCTTCCCTCTCCATTCAGAGAGCCCCATGTCACTTCTCAGCTTTATTCTCTTCTACCCTCCCACCTTGGCCTCTGACCTGTTAGCCTGTGTTTCACCCTGCACCCCTTCCTCCCTCTTCTCCCTTTTTTATTCAGGCACCTGCCTACTTTCTGCTCGTGCCTTGACAAAGGGCTCATGGCTGAAATGTTGGTTACTCTTCACTTCCAAAAGATGCTGTGCGACTTGATGAGTTTTCCAGCACTTCTGTGTATTGTACTTCAATTTGCTGTAACGTACATACAGGCAGAAAGCCCAGTAACAGGCCCCTTTGCCCATGAGCCTCTGCCATTATACCCAATTAATCAACAACCATGATATGTTTTGAAGGATGGAATGAAACTGGGACACCTGAGGGAAACTCACGCAGTCATGGGGAGAATGTACAAACTCCCTACAGACAGCGCCAGATTTGAACCCCAATCGCTGGCACAGTAACAGTGTTGCACTAACCATTACACTGACCTAACCACTACACTGACCTAAACTTTCACCCCATCAGGGAATTGAATCCTGGTCTCCCACATGACAGACAGGGATACTAACCACTATTTTTTGAACTTTGGCTTGGCTTCGCGGACGAAGATTTATGGAGGGGGTAAAAAGTCCACGTCAGCTGCAGGCTCGTTTGTGGCTGACCAGTCCGATGCGGGACAGGCAGACACGATTGCAGCGGTTGCAAGGGAAAATTGGTTGGTTGGGGTTGGGTGTTGGGTTTTTCCTCCTTTGCCTTTTGTCAGTGAGGTGGGCTCTGCGGTCTTCTTCAAAGGAGGCTGCTGCCCGCCAAACTGTGAGGCGCCAAGATGCACGGTTTGAGGCGTTATCAGCCCACTGGCGGTGGTCAATGTGGCAGGCACCAAGAGATTTCTTTAGGCAGTCCTTGTACCTTTTCTTTGCTGCACCTCTGTCACGGTGGCCAGTGGAGAGCTCGCCATATAATACGATCTTGGGAAGGCGATGGTCCTCCATTCTGGAGACGTGACCCATCCAGCGCAGCTGGATCTTCAGCAGCGTGGACTCGATGCTGTCGACCTCTGCCATCTCGAGTACCTCGACGTTAGGGGTGTGAGCGCTCCAATGGATGTTGAGGATGGAGCGGAGACAACGCTGGTGGAAGCGTTCTAGGAGCCGTAGGTGGTGCCGGTAGAGGACCCATGATTCGGAGCCGAACAGGAGTGTGGGTATGACAACGGCTCTGTATACGCTTATCTTTGTGAGGTTTTTCAGTTGGTTGTTTTTCCAGACTCTTTTGTGTAGTCTTCCAAAGGCGCTGTTTGCCTTGGCGAGTCTGTTGTCTATCTCATTGTCGATCCTTGCATCTGATGAAATGGTGCAGCCGAGATAGGTAAACTGGTTGACCGTTTTGAGTTTTGTGTGCCCGATGGAGATGTGGGGGGGCTGGTAGTCATGGTGGGGAGCTGGCTGATGGAGGACCTCAGTTTTCTTCAGGCTGACTTCCAGGCCAAACATTTTGGCAGTTTCCGCAAAGCAGGACGTCAAGCGCTGAAGAGCTGGCTCTGAATGGGCAACTAAAGCGGCATCATCTGCAAAGAGTAGTTCACGGACAAGTTTCTCTTGTGTCTTGGTGTGAGCTTGCAGGCGCCTCAGATTGAAGAGACTGCCATCCGTGCGGTACCGGATGTAAACAGCGTCTTCATTGTTGGGGTCTTTCATGGCTTGGTTCAGCATCATGCTGAAGAAGATTGAAAAGAGGGTTGGTGCGAGAACACAGCCTTGCTTCACGCCATTGTTAATGGAGAAGGGTTCAGAGAGCTCATTGCTGTATCTGACCCGACCTTTTTGGTTTTCGTGCAGTTGGATAATCATGTTGAGGAACTTTGGGGGACATCCGATGCGCTCTAGTATTTGCCAAAGCCCTTTCCTGCTCACGGTGTCGAAGGCTTTGGTGAGGTCAACAAAGGTGATGTACTAACAAGGAATAGGTTAAAAATTAAAGTAACCTTGAAAGATTGTGGAGAACTGTCAACGTTGTATTTTGGCTGCAGATTTTACACAATCCCAAATATTTGCAGACCTTTAAGTTGTATTTTGCTTTACAATCATTTTACATGGTGCTTCTCCTCAGAATAGCGGAGATAAAGAATATTGTGGGTTGTGGGAGTATCCTGTAATCTTTTACCTCTCAAATTGCCATCTGGCATTAACACTGACTTCTCCAATTCCTGTTAACCCCTCCCTCCTCTCACCCTCCAACTCCTCACCCCTTCCCTCTCCAAATAAGGTGCTACCCTCTCCTCCATCACCTTTCAGCATTTTTCTCGTCTACCTTCTCGCCTGTATCCCCCTACAATCTCTTGCCCATTGGCCTGTGCTCCTTCCTCCCATCTTTCCTCTCCCTTCACCACCACCCCCCACCTTTTTACTCAGGTGCTTGATGATGAAGGGCTAAGACCCGAACTGTTAGTTACCCTTTACTTTCTATGGATGCTGCGTGACCTGCTGAGTTTCTCCAGCTCTTGTGCATTGCACTTAACCCAAGTGTGCTTAAATCCATCCTTTACTCATCCCTTTTTTAGAAAAAAAACATGATTCTAACATTTATTCCAATTCAATATCACCAATGCCACAAGAGCTGCGAATTTTTCACAAAACTACAAAGAAACTATTTGATCCCTAGACCACTCGCTTCACAGATTAATCAGTAGGAGGAGCCTATGGCAAGATAGGTTGTACGCCAATCTAATGGCACAGTTAGCTATTACAGTGGCAGTGACCCGGGTTCCAATCCAGTGCTGTCTGCAGGGAATTTGTACGTTCTCCCTGTGTGGTTTTTCCCCAGGTGCTCTGGTTTGCTCCCACCTTGCAGGGTTATTTTATTGTCATATAATAATACATTAAAAATGTTAGGTACATGATTTACTTTAACTTTTGTCTGTCGTAAGGCAAACAAAAAGCTGTCATGAGCATTTCCCAGAGCCCCTAACAATAGGAGAAAGAGATGCAAAAGAGAGAGGCTGATAAGATAATTGGGTGGCACAGGCTTCAGTGGCCAGATTGAGCTTCATGGAGCTGGATCATTAAAAATTAAAAAGTGATGAGCTTGAATAAATAAACGATCTTTGCTCAATTGTAAAAGAATATGGACAGAAATTTGAGTAACTTAAGATATTGGAATCCAGAGCAAAATAAAAACAAACAATGCGATTGTATATGCCTTCAGGAGCACAGTTCCCGGCATTTGGGCTGTGACTTTTCAAGATCTTTCGAGCGTTGGTTCCCTTTCATACAGTGTTTGGTAGAATTGGAGCCAGTCCAAAACAGAGTCACTAGTCTAATTCCTGGGATGAGAGGGTTTCTCTGTCAAGAGAGGCTTGACAGTTTGCATCTGCAGTCCCTGGAGTTTGGAAGGAACTTACTCCAACATGTTAGGGATGCTTGATTGGCTTGGTGCTGACATTTTCACTCATGGGAGAGTCATAAACAGGAGGATGTAATTACAAGATATAGGGCCAGCCATTTAAAACTGATGTGTGTAGAAATGTCTTCCAGTGATGAATATCTGGTATTACTCCAGGGGTGGTGAAAGCATGATCATTTGAAATATTTGAGGTGGAGATAGCTAAATATTTCCAAGATCGTGGAATATGCCCCCAGTAGAGCACAGAGTTAAATCAGCCAATGGATAACTGAGGATGTCGTGTAGGGGCTCTTTCAATGGCAAGGCTCAGATTCCATCCTGTAACTACATGAGTGCCCTGGTTTCATCCCATCCTTCAAAATGTACCTTAGTCATAGGTCAATTGGGTATAATTGGGTGGCAGAGGCTTGTGGGCCAAAGGAGCCTATTACGGTGCTGTCTGTATGTATATTACAGCAAACTGAAGTTCAATATCATCACTACCTACATATGTTACCACTGTTAAAGTCAAATTTTAATTGTCTGAGAGGATGAGCAAATGTAGGTTCTTGGGAGTCACTATCTTGGAAGATCTTTCCTGGAACCAACACACCAATGGCATCATGAAGAAAGCCTCTACTTCCTCAGGAGTTTGCGGAGGAGCTAGTGGAGTTGTTCAAGTGAACCGGTACGGACTTGAAGGGCCGACATGGCCTGTTTTCGTGCTGTAAACGGTTATATGGTTATAATACACAGAAGTACTGGAAAACTTAGCAAGTCACTCGGCATCTTTTGGAAGTAAAGTGTAACCAAAATTTTGGGCACGAGGAGAGGGAGGAACACAGGCTAACAGGTCAGATGTCATAGGTGGATATTGGTGGGAGGGCAGAAGAGAATAAAGCTGAGAAGTGACATGGGACTCTCTGAATGGAGAGGGAAGGGAAGGTAATGGAGAGATGGAAGAAAAGAGACAAAGGGATAGGGAAAGAGAGACGTGACAGGAGTTTAATGCAAAATGGAGAAGTTGATGTTAATGCCATCTGGTTGGAAAGCCCCCAGTTGGAATACAAGGTGTTTTTCCTCCAATTTGCATGTAGCCTCGGTTTGGCAGTGCATGGTACACTATATATAATCTCTGCAGTTCTCCATCATCTTCTATCTC
The DNA here is from genome assembly GCF_036971445.1 of Narcine bancroftii. Classification (NCBI taxonomy): domain Eukaryota; kingdom Metazoa; phylum Chordata; class Chondrichthyes; order Torpediniformes; family Narcinidae; genus Narcine; species Narcine bancroftii. The sequence goes on along the minus strand of NC_091476.1, from coordinate 90,971,873 downwards.
AACCCTATTTCATTTAATTTTGCGTAAACATTGATTATAGTCAGTTGAGGCAATGACATGCATCCCCAAGCTCTGGGTGATGGAAAACTACGATTCACAATTCTCAGAAGGAAATTCTCCTTACCCTTTGGGGACCAATAAGCTTTCTAAGAAAATGCCCACAATTTAGATGTAACAAGGAGACCTCCCGATCTTCTGTCCTCCAGAGATTATGGGCTTATCCTCTTTCTTCCCTCCTCACTGATCATTGAACAGAAATCAATCCAGTGAAAATGTATAAATTGGTTTTGTGTTTCGTTGGGTTGCACTTGTTCTTAAACAAGAATGAAGTTGAACTTCTTGTACCTTTCCATCAGTCGCTCCATCATCAAATTCATATTTTAATGAATGCAGCTATAGGCACGTAAAGAATCAATACCTGTAAGTTGACCAGGACTGAGTGGGACCACTCTGTAAGGGGAGCTAAAGAGAAAGAGAGAAGAGCAACATGTCAGATGATTGAACTCTGTAACATAATTTACATGAATAAATGAATATCCTTTTCCAGGTTTAACATATAGATTTGGCCTTGAAATGAATACACAACAAATGATTCAATTCCTTGAGAGGCGATATGGAGGAATTTATTAAAGCAAATTACTTGAAAATTTCCAATCTAATTCTTAAGGTAATATTTGTGTGCATTTGAAACACTAATTACATATTTCTGCCTGTGATGGCAGAGCAGTTGGAGGGATGGGAAAATACTGTGGCCATAAGACTTTGGAGCTGTAATGGAAATAATGAAATGGTTCATGTTAATGACAAGTTAATACATTCCTGTATCAAAACTGTCAATCAGCTTTAACATCCAGCAACAGGGATTTGCTGTGGCCACTTCCAATTGTACTCAAAATAATTAATCTAATGACAGGGGCAAGAGGAAGGGGAACGTAGAACATTACAGCAAGTACAGTACAGGCCCTTCTGCCCTCAATGTAAATGTACTTCGCACAATCTAATTTTTTCCACCCTCACACACATAATCCTCTATTTTTCTTATATCCATGTGTCTGTCAAAGAGTCTTTTGAATGTCTATCTTGTACCAGCCTCCACCATCAACCCCCCCCAACAAAGCACCCACCACTCTGTTTAAACCTACCTCTGACTTCACCTCGGAACTTTTATCCACTTACCTTAAACAGATGTGACCTGGTATTTGCTAATGTCATCCCAGGAAAAAGGTGCTGGCTCTCCACCCTATCTAGGCCCCTCATAATCTTATGCACCTCTATCGAGTCCATGCTCATCCTTAGAAAGAATGAGGATTTATAGTGTAAAAGATGACAGGTTGTTCCTTGGTGGTTATTAATGTTTAGTGCAGGTGAAATTTTATCACCCACAACTATTCAGCAAGCATATTCATTGATTTTAATATTAGAAAAAAATTGACTGCTTAATACTTTACTCTGCGCTATCTTTGCAATAACAAATTAGTATTAATGTGCAGAGCACTGAGTTATTACTGTACTCTTGGTCCACCCAGCCTAAACCTCGCAGGTAGGTTTACACTGCACTTGAAGAAATCCTCTGGGCCTACACGCTGGGACATGGCACACAGTCTGCCCCCCCCTCCCCCCCCCCCCCACACTGGTATTCCTTGAGGAATAGCTTGATGTGGAGGGACTGCCTGTGAGGCCTGATGTTGGGAAAGTGGTGCAGCGACCAAGATTTGTGCTTAGGATGAGACACCAGTGGCAAAGGAATGCATGCACTGCTGGGGTCAGGCAGTTCCCGCTCCTTGTCCGACAGTGTGTCCCATCACCTTCCTGTGGATGGGATGCAAGGTGTTGTCTTTCCTTTGCACAGAGAGGGTGGATCAGTGGCAGAGCCAATGAAGCCATCGCCTCACACTGACAGAGACTCAGGTTCAATCCAGACCTCTGGCATAGTCTGTGTGGAATTTGCACATTCTCCCTGTGACCTCATGGGCTTCCTCTAGGTTTCCTCCCACATCCCAAAGAGGTATGGGGAGGTTAATTGCACACTGTAAATTGCCTCCGTTATGTAGGTGAAAGGAAGAATGTGCAGCGGGGAGTCAATAGGAATGTGGGGAAATTATGTAGAAATGTAAATTGATGGTCAACAAAGACTTGGTGGGCTGAAGGGCCTGTTTCCATGCTGTTTGTCTCCATAAAAGACATGGAGACATCAGTTCCCCTTACATTGAATGCATGGTGATGAGACAGACTTAAGATGGATCGGTCAATACTCAAATCAAATACCGCCAGTCCTCAGTCACCGTACATGCACACGCACACCCACCCACATACCTCCCCATCATGTCAAGGTTCAGCCTCAAGCCCTTTATCTCAGCACCTTACTACAGCACTGCTCACCCAACACCACTCCTCAACACAACGCCTCTCCTCCTTGAACCATGGGATAGTTCACTGCAAGATTCAAACCAGGTTCCCAGCACAGTTCTAATCAGTAACCGAGGGCAGAAATTCACACCAGACCTTATCCCTAAAGACCCCCCCCCCCCCCCCACCATCCAGGCCATGTCCTCTTAACTCTGCTGCCATCAGGTAAAAGGTCAGGATCCTGAAGATAAGTACTCAGTGGCACAAGGACAGCTTCTTCCCTGCCGCCATCAGATTCCTGAATGAACAGTGAACCAAAGACACGGCCTCACTTTGACTTTTTGTGCACTACTTCAATTTATTTTTGCAAGGCAAAACAACAAATTTTGTGACTTGACCATGACAATATATTCTGATTCTGACTCCCATTGGGGAAAAAAAGTGAACATTTCGAGCAAGAGCCCTTCATGGTCCTCCTCCAGCAGATTGCTTTATGCTCCAGATTCCGACATCTGCAGTCTCCCGTGTGTCCCCAGCTCCGTAATTCACCTCGCCATACAGGATGCTGTAATGACCAATCTTGTATGTTGGTTCCATTAGTGCTTTTGTCCCTGTTCAGCACTTGCTGGGGGCTAAGATACCAGCGTGTACCTTCCTCAAACAGTGCCGCTGTGATGCAACAATTGATTGTAACAAGCAAATTTCTTAAATGTGGTGATTTAAAACAATCATCAGAAAAGGCATGAATTTTTAAGAGTGCAGCAGTTGGCAGTAAGTTTGTCGATGTTTCTTTAAAATGCAGTTGAGGAGTTCTCTCTGGGGGGGAAAAAGCAGATCCGTGAAATGACATCAGTTATCCAAACCCCACTGAGCCCAGAATGTTATGCAGCCATCTTTCTCATAAAAAAGAAAAAACATTAAGCGTGATTGCAAAAAGACTTCCTTCTAAATTCAATGGTTCTACTTTGTATGATGCTCTGCTCAATGCCAATGTAAAATAACATGTTCAATAGAATATACTCGAGGCCATTGGTTCTCAACCTTTTTCTTTCCACTCACATACCACTTTGAGTAATCCCTGTGCTAACAGTGCTCTGTGATGAGTAAGGGAATTGCCTAAGGTGGGATGCGAGTGGGAAGGGAAGGTTGAGAATCACTGCTCTAGACCTAAATGTTACAGAAATATTTTGCTTGAAAAAAATTGTCATTGGTCCATCTCCTTTGGAGTTATGAACCAGGCACATAACAAGTCAATTAGGTACGACTAAAACAGTGGTCTTCAAACTTTTTTTTTCCACCCACATCCCATCTTAAGCAATCCCTTACTCATCAGAGCACTGATGGGATAGGGAATACTTAAAGTGGGATGTGAGTGGGAAGAAAAATGTTGAGAACCACTGCTCTAGGCTGTTTATTTTTAAAATTTATCATAATCAATTTGGGCTCCAATTTATTCAGACATTTAATCTATGTCTTCCTGGACATTGTATTGCCAGAAATGACAAGCATAAACATCAGGCAAAGATATCGATCAACATATTTGAACACGCTGCTGTGCAGAACACAGAGGTATTTGCGAGTTGGTGGGATTTAAGGATAAAGGATTTAAGGATAAAGGGTCAGGTTGTTTTTCCATCAGGAAAGGAGAACGGAGAGGAAAAAAATGCTAAAATCCAAGAACCCAGACTGAAGAAATTTCACTGACTTTCTATTTCTATTGATGACCTCAACTTTATCCCTGACTGTTTCTGATTGGCAAACCATAAAGTTATTATTGCCCTATACATTAAAAAAAAATCTTTGCTTCAAGAATTATCAAGATCAGAAATTTTACAATTTTATTTGAAGATGTCAATATCGATGATTTAAAAGGTGGTTTGGGCATTTTAAATAATTTTGAGAGCCTTCATGGTAAAGAGCAAAGGTAGCTGACATGTCCAAAAAGAAAGGAACAAGGAATTGACCTCACCAAGTAGCTCACCAAAATGAGAAAGCAATATTGGAAAAAGAACTTGGCAATAAAGACCAACCAATACACAAGGTTTTAAAAGAAGTTAATGGGGATATTGCAAACATGCTAGCTGTGATATTGTAAAGCTCCTGATTTTAGAATTATTCCTTTAGATTGGAATACAAAATTGTAAATGCAACAGAGATGGAGAGCGAGTATTATAATGGTGTGAGAAAATTATTGCAAGCCTTAATGAAAGCAGAATAACCAAGTATTTAAAGAAACCTATGATTGTTGAAAGCCATCGTGAAATTCAAAAGGTTTTTTTTAAAAAATCATAGTTAATTGAGTATATTGAACTTTGAGGAAGTCATTTGAATATAGCAGACATAATGTCATTTATGTCAATGACTAAATGAACCACTCACCCTTACTCTCAGAGACTCTATTTATTTAAACAATATTTATTTATACATTTTGTCCTGCATATATATCGCTTGTCTGTACGCGTGTTATGACTGGGTGCGTGTCTGGATGTTTTGCACTGAGGACCGAGGAACACCGTTTCATCTATTTGTACTTGTGGGATGCTAAATAAAATTAAACTTGTACTGATCCAAATTTGCCAAGAGATTTACCTCTGGAAGTGACAGCAATTTATTAATCTTGTAAGGCAGCAGCAGTGGAAATAGGGACAAAATTGAAAGTGGCTAGAATATTGCAACAAGTTCTACAACAGGAGCTGAGCTATTTACTACATTTATTAATCTTGAACCACATATCCTGGTTTACTGGAAACATTAGGGTTTTAAAACAGGAAAACCTGTTGACGCTGTGATTGAATATACAAAAATGCTGGAGAAACTCAGCAGGTCACGCAGCATCTGGTAAGCAGTGATGCTGCACGACCTGCTGAGTTTCTCCAGCACCTTTGTGTTAAGGTAAACAGCTTGCAGAGTCCTGAACTGTGGCCTCGCCTTGAAATTGCACATTAAAAAAAAACACTAGTCCTGCAGTGTCTGTAGGAGGTAAAAGATAGATTACCGACATCTCGGGCCTGAGCTCTTTCTCAAGGTTGAACCTTGAAGAAGGGTCAGGCCTGAAACATCAGTAAGACCTTGTTATCTCCTATGGACACTACAGGACTGGTCAAGTTCCTCCAGCATTTCTGTGTGTTTTTACTGCAATCACAGCACATCCAGACTTTCACGTTTCACCCTCTTCTTTATCCTTGCTCTCAAAAGTCCATTAGATTGATCTAGTTGTTACTGTGATATTTCATTGTCTTTTCCATCAGCCCCTGTATATAAAATAAATAACCAGAACATTTCTGGTCATTGCAAAGTAGGTTATTTCACACAGGGGAATTCAGCTCAATAATTGGATACAACTTTGGCCTTTGTCCACAATCATCCAATTTGATTTGTGTACAAGTCCACAAAGCAGTTGCTCAGAAAGAACTGTTGGAAGGCAAAATTCTGCAAGTTGTGGAATTTAAAGCAGTAGATACTGAAAATGATCAGCAGCTGATATTGTATCCCTGGGGAAACAGTTCACTCAGTTCTGACAAAAAAAAATCACCACTTGAAACTTTATCTCTGTTTCTCCCACCACAGATGCTGCCAGATTTGCCGAGGGTTTTTAGAATTTGCTTCTCAGTAAAGTTGGTTGATACAAGGACAGTACTTTTGATAAAAATACTTTCATCTGCAGAACACATTGGTTTCACTTTTGTTATTACCATATTTATAACGTACTTGAAACTGTTCAAACATAAAGAAGTCATTAATAGAAATGAACCATATACATGAAAGAACTCAATACACAAAGTTAGACAAATACTCATATTCTTCATTCAAGATCCTACACGTATTTTTGAACATTGAGCTGCTCTATGAGATTAGCTCCATAGTTAAGATCATGAGATCATCAATTAATTATTCTGCATTATTAACTATTCTGCACTAGCTTTGTTACTTCAATATCACTTTGTACCCAAGCAGTCATACCTTGGTGTGTTCGATGGCATAGTTGGGTCAATGGCTAAAATAGCATCATCTTGATCCATGAGCATAATCAAGGTGTCTCTAAACAGAATAAATAGACAAATTTTTCATGAACACATTGGTCAAACCTTTCGCTCTGCTTTTCCAGGTTTGCAGGAATCCAGATAGGATTCATGTAAATTGACTAAAAGCTTTTGATTTTCCATGCACAGGAACAGACAGGAATCTAAACTCATCAATGTTTTGAGATGCTGTGTTAAACACACAGAAGTTATATGAATTCTCATGTAGGTACCCTTAACGTGCTTAATGACTATTGGGTGGACCTCCCACCACACTGACCACACAGGCAAAAACAAAATCATAGCTTAATATTCACCAGTCCCCACAAGAGATGCAAGTACTTCATTCACATGGAAACAAGCCCTTGAACCCAATGAATCTGCCAAACTTCAAACATCCATTTTACATTAATCCCACTCGGTCTGAATTTCTCCTCCCCACATTCCCCCCATCAACTGCACCTCCACAGATTCTACCACTCACTGGGGCCAATTTACAGTGGCCAACTAACATACCAACCAGCCCATTTTTGTATGTGGAAGGAAGCAGGGGTATCCAGAGGAAACCCATAGTCCCAGGGAGAAGATGCAAACTTCATTGAATGTAAAACACTTTGGCAAGTCCGGCGATGGTGAAAATTCCACATGAAAATGTACTTCTCTCAGTATTATTCCCATTAATTCAAACATATCACTGCTGTTTTAGTGAATCAATGCACGTGCTTGAATCGATGTGCTGGATAGATACGGAACAAGGGAACGCTGAATTTGCATGACGAGATTTGTATGAAAATAAAGTTTTGACCATTTAAGTAAAGATCTGTAAGATTAGGATCAATCCAGTTATTACAATGCAATTTCATTTGAATGAGTTACAAACTTCATTGCAATTCCACACTAAACATTTCTTGCCCCAATGAATAAAATGAGCCATTTCTTTCTCTAACCTGGCGAGCCCAACAGTCGTGCACAGCAGCTCCTTGATGTCACTTGGTCTGCAATGTCTGCTGAACATCACCTGCAAGCAAGGGGTTGTATTACAGTTGGGTCATCATCACAGAATAAATGACAGGGAACAGAGGTCAAAAATATATTGGAGCAACTGTAGATGCTGCAATCTTGAGTGAGCCGAAAGAAACTGGAGGGATTTGATGGGCCAGGCTGTCTCCGTGGAGACAGTCTGCAGATACATCGATAGATTAGGTGAGTGGAGGAAGGGTCTGGCAGATGGTGTACAATGCTGGCAAATATGAGGTTATCCACTTTGGAAGGAAAAATGGAAGATCAGAATATTATTTAAATGGTGATAGGCCCTATCAACAACTCCAAAGCTGTAGAGTGAGGAATGATAGACTTTACTATACTTCAGACATATCTGGCCTGATTCCGTGTGCTTGACTGAGGACAGGGAGAGGGAGGTCAACCTTTATTGCAGGGTCACAAGGAGAGCGGTTACCAGGGAGCGAGTCATCAGTAGGGGGGAGGGGGGTGGGCCAGCTACCCATCTGCAGTCACATATTCATATCACTACATTTACCCCCTCTTTTAAAACAAAAACCCCACCGGATTAAAAGTCCTAGAGGCTCAGCCGGTTGGATGGTCTCTTTTGCCTCTGTGATCAGCGCAGTTCTGCTGGTGGTATAATAGTCAGCTCCATATCATCAGTCGTGAGTCCTGAGGCTGGGGAGGGAGGGAGGCCTGGCTCTGTCAGAGGTAGGGCTTGGTTGTACATGGGGGCAGCCATGGTGGTCAGAGCAGCTGGAGCAGTGTCCAGGGTGTGTGGTGTGGTAGGTGGGGGTGGGTCGCTGATCTTAACTAGAGTCCCTGATGGGGGCAGTATGGGTGTAGGTAGGACATGGGTTGAAGAGGGTGGGGAGTGGGCAAGGGTCTCCAGCATGCGTCAGGTCCTGGACGGGGACTGTGTCCTCATGGCTGTCCGGCTACACCACATAGACATACTGAGGGTTGGCTTGCAGGAGTTGCACCTCTTTGACCAACGGGGTCGGAGCTTGTGACCCCTCACATGTTTCCACAGGAGGACCGAGTGTGGCTCCAGTCGCCGACTTCCTGGGGAAAGAAAACATGCGTTCATATGGGGTTGAGTTGGTAGTGGTGCATAGTAGAGATTGGACGGCATGGAGTGCTTCCGGCAGACTTCTTGCCAATGGGATACTACCAGGCCTTTCAATTTAAGAGTCAGGAGGACAGTTTGTGCTTGTTCACCATCCAATCCATTTCCCTCTGAAATATAGAGCCTCCCATCCACTTCAAACGCAGTATATTGGCAGTCTCCTGGGTGTAGTGGGAGTTAGTGGTACGTCGACTTTAGGTCAGTGGTGGAGAATACCCTGTTCTGGACGATCTTGTGACCATGTCAACGATCTAGGGAAGGGAGTATGTGTCCAGCTGTGTGAAGTGGTTGATCGTTTGGCTGTAGTCAATCACCATTTACTTCCACCTCTGACCACTACGACTTGGACTCTCCACAGGCTGGAGCTGTGCGCTATGACTGCTTCCGCCAGGAGTCACTGCACTCTGGACTTTATGAATGCCCTGTCCTCAGCACTGTAGTGTCTGCTCTTAGTGGCTATGGGGGTGTACGGAGGGTGGAGAGACTGCAAGTGGGGGCTGGGTGCCGGTGGGTGGGGTGTGTGTCCATGAACTGGGGGTTGTACACAGTGATGAGTGGTTGAGGCTCCCTGAATGCCATCATAACACTCCTGAACTGATCTGGAAGTCCAGCCCCACAAGGATCGATGTGCAGAGCTGAGGCATTAACAGTAAATGGAAATGGTCATAACATTCACCCTGCAATACAACACAACACCCACAGATCTTGGAAAATTGGTCCTTTGCAGCCATTGATATCGTGCCGCTCGTTGGTCTGACGGGGAGAGCGGGTTTGTGAGCAGTGTTCAGGTGGATGAAGCTTCCACTGTTGAACAGACAGTTAGTTCGTTTCCTATTTACCTCAATCTCCATCATCGTGTGGGTGATCGGGTGAGGGCTGCCCTGATCCAAGATAATGGACACCAGTACCAGGTTGCCATCACTGTCGAAGTGGAAGCCCATTCAGTTGGATGGCAGCCCCCATGATGAGGACAGGGTCACAAGGGGAGGCGTTATCAGGGAGCGAGTCACCAGTGGGGGAACGGGCCAGCTATTCATCAGCAGATACATGTTCATACCACTACAAACAGCAAGCATGCTGCCGTGCAGAAGGACCTGGGAGTACTTGTGCACGAATCACAAAAGGTTAGTTTGCAGATGCAGTAGGCGATCAAGGCAGAAAGTAGAATGTTGGCCTTCATTGCTTGAGGGATTCAAGAGCAGGGAGGTCATGCTGCAACTGTACAAGGTAGTGGTGAGACCACATCCCAAATATCGCGTGCTGTTCTGGTCTCCTTACCTGAGGCTTTGGAGAGGAGGTTCATCAGGTTGATTCCAGGGATGAAAGGGTTAACCTATGAGGAGAGATTGGATCATCTGGGACTGTACTCACTGGAATTTAGTAGAAAGAGAGGGGATCTTATAGAAAACAAAATTATGAAAGGCAAAGATAAAAGTAGGGAAGTTGTTTCCACTGGTAAGGGACATAGTCTCAATTTCCAGGGGAATAAATTTAGAAGATGAGGAACTGCTTTTCCCAGAGGGTAGTGAATCTGTGGAATTTGCTACCCATTGAAGCAGTGGAGGTGACCTCAATAAGACAAGGTTGGATAGGTTTTTACATAGTAGGGAAATTAAGGGATACAAGGAAAAGGCAGGTAGGTGGAGATGAGGCCATCATCAGATCAGCCATGATCTCTTTGAATGGTGGAGCAATTTGACAGGCCGGTTGGTTCCTATTTTTTATGTTCTCATGTACATTCAATGTATCAAGTCCATACCCTTTGTCCCGACCTGAAACAGTGACTGTTCTTGCTCTCCATTGATGCTGATCGATCTGTCTGATCCCTCCAGCTTCTTTTGTTTGCAGAATAAGTATCAACTGCCCACCAGCAACAACAATTTTTATTTATGAAATACCAAAGATGTAGCAAAACGTTTTAAGGTGTATCAGAAAAGTTGCATCAAGCAAAGGTTGATACTCTCATAGAAGGAAATATTTGGACAGTATATGCACATGGTTTGGTTGGAATTCCAAAGGTTTAAGCCTTGCAAGAGAAAGCACAGTTAGAAAGATTACAGTCAGGGAGAAGGAGGCAGCCAGATTTAGGACAGAGTAGATACGTTGAAAGGTTTCAGGGCTTGACAGGATTATAGCAACAAAAGGAATTGGATATGAATTTTAAAGTAAGAGGGGTTTAAAATGCTATTAGTCCAGATCAGGTGATCAAGCACAGGGTCAATGACGAATGGGAATTGATGGAGATTGGGAAACAAGCGGAAATTTTGATGAGTTCAGGTATCTTGAAGATAGATCAGGGGTGACAAACAAGGAGGGTTTTGCAATGATCAAGTCAAACGATAACAAAGGCATATGAGATTTTCAACAACTGGTTGATCAGAGGTGGGAAGCAGAAATAGACAACTTTAGTGATGAGGAGTTGAGGTTTGAATCTCAAGGCCATGATATATGTTACAAATAATTTAACTCTGTTTCAAATAGTGCTGGGAAGGAGACAGTTGTAACAAACAAATTATTTAATTGGAGATTTTTTTAACCTTATCTAATATTGTATATTGGTGAGAAACATGGCAATTGGTAAATAGTGGAAAGATGAACAACAGGCGGGTATGGATATCAACATTGTTGTACAAGGATATGCTACCAAAGAGCAGTGAGTGTTTGGAAAACCTCCAGATCCCACCCAGTCCTGGAAGATAAATTTCTAAATTTGACATGGATAATGCCTTTCAATGGCAAGTTCATCACTTAATGAAGCAAATGTTAGTTAGTGGTGAGCTGCTTCAAATGGTAGATTAGTACATACAACCATATCATTACACTTACCTACAGGCACAGGCTGGCCCACCCTCCTGATGACATCCTATCCTAGATTCCTCCCTGGACTCCTCCTCTGTGACCCAGGCCATAAAGGTCGAGTCACCTCTGCCTTCCCTCATTTCCCTAGCTTGGACCTGGGCCAGCAGTCTCGTGTGTGTAATAAAGCCTATCGCTCCCCTTAGTCTTTGTCTCTGTGATTATTGGGGCAACTGGTAGCGCCTAACAGTACGACATGTAGCTTGGTGAAAATGCAGAAATGCTGGAGGAACTCAGCAGGTCACACACCCTGAGGAGGCAAAGATATATTTCTGATGTTTCAGGCCTGAGCCCTTATTCAAGGTGTGAGTAAAAAGCAGGCAGGCACCTGAATTAAAAGGCTGGGGAGAAGAAAGAGCAAGGGGAGGAGCACAGACCAACAGACAAAGAGTGATGATTAGACATAGACAGGAGTGGTTCTGTGAATGCAGAGTAGGAGGAGAGGAAACAAGAAAAGAATGAGCGCAAAAGAGTGCGAGGTTCTCCTTTCCTCTAGCTGTCTCCTTTCCCTCTCTCCATTCCTCCAGCTATCCATTCAACAGATCCACCTGATCAATTCTCACCTTACTTTCCTCCTATCAATGTCCAATTATCACCCTTTTTCTGTTGTCCTTGGCCTTTCTTTCCTTCTTCCCAGCCTTTTAATTCATGTGCTTGCCTGCTTTTTACTTGCATCTTGAAGTCTCAGGCTCAAGGCATCAGTTTACAATCTTTGCCCCGAATGAATGTGGTGAGGCCTGCTGAGTGTCTTCAGCATTTTGGTTTTTAACCATACTCACAATGTCTGCAGACTTCTGTGCTTCATGACATGTAGATTGGAACAGGATCACTCGAAATGGGAATAGGCCATTCATCCACTGGTGCCTGTACACTACTTAAATAGATCATGGATTCCTCTTGTAAGATAATTATGTAATTTAGTTCATATTCTCAAATAAACTTGCCTATTAAAATAATTTGGGTTTCCAAAGCTCCAATTGCCCAACTGCAAACAATCTTGTGGAGGAGATATAAACAGATTTCTATCGATGAATGTAAAATAACTTCCAGTCTCAATTCCTGGATAGCCTTGCTTTAATGTTATTGCTTTGTCTTGTTCTTGGTTCTTACACCAGAGGAATGGGATTCCTGTGGATAACTTAGAAAATCCTATTAACATTATAAAGAACAGAATCCTATTATTCCACTTTTCCAGATGCAAGTGAATACAAGATAATATTTTTTAAATTATAATATTTATTAGTATCTTTATAAATTTCAAATTAACTTGCTATAACATTACATAATAAATACTAAATAATTTTCAATTTTCACCTCCCCATCCCTTGCCCCTACAGATAGAAAAAAAGATTGCATTTATCGTAATAATTATTATAACCACGTTAATAATTACCATTATATATTTCTTGATAAAAGTACCATATTTTTCGGGGATGGGGGAATTGGATTAGAAGGTATGGATTAGTCTATATTCATAAATCTCATACAAGGCTCCCATATTTGACAAAATTTATCATAATCATCTCTCATAAGTAATTTTTTCTAATGGGAGACAACATTTTATTTCATTAAACCATTCTTCTAATTTAACATTTTTCCATTTCCATGTTTTAGCTACACACTTTCTTGCAATTGGTGTTGCTAGACTCAAAAATCTCTTTTTATATTTATCTAATTCCAAATTAATGTCTCTATTAAATATATATTACCCAACAAAAAATATTCTTGGATCTACTTTAACTTTTAATATCTTCAGTAAGATAACACATAATTCTTTCCAATTTTTTTTAACCTTTTCACACAACCATACTGAATGCAAAAAAATTACCAACCTCTTTTTTTACATCCAAAACTTTGAACAGAGAAATTTAATTTAAATTTATTCAACGTCTAGGGTATATAATACATTTGATGCAAATTTTATATCTAGCATTGCTTGTATTAGTCACACTATCTCTACACAATTTCTTCTTGAATTTGTGTATTTAAATCCTGTTCCCAATTCAGTTTACTTTTATACAAATCTTTTTTTTTTCTTTTACTTCTTGTAATTTATTATACATAGTAGTTATAAATCTTCGAATAATAAAGGTATCGTTATAACATATTCAAATTGACCAAACTCCGGAAGTCTCAAATTCATTCCTTTTTTTCCTTCAAATATTATAGTAATTGATAATATGCAAATATTGTATTTTGTAATATCCCATATTTCTCCTTTAATTGATCAAAAGTCATTAAAAAATGAACCTTTAAAACAATCTCGAATTTTCTGTGTACCTATTTCATACCAATTGTCAAATAAAGAATTATTCATTGTAAACGGAAGAAGCTGATTTTGTTTTAAAGTCAATTGAGCAAACTGATAATTCCTTATATCTCTTTCCACATGTATCCTGTTCCATATTCAAAACAAATGTTTTAAAATTATTATTTCTTTTCTACCTTTAAAAATTTCATAATTCCATTTCTACAATATTTTTTCTTGACTTTCTTCACCTACATTATTCATCTCAATATCTACGGAAGATATTTTTCTTCTTAGATACCAAGAAGACAATAATCTCAATTGAGCTGCCTTATAATAACTTTTAAAATTTGGTAAACTCAAACCCCCTTGATCTTTTTTCCATGTCAATTTCTCCATACTTAGCCTTGCCGATTTTCCTTTCCATAAAACACCCTAATATTCTCATTTAATAGTCTAAAAAAAACATTTAAAGTACCTGAATTGGTAATGTTTGAAATAAATATTGAATTCTGGGAAAAATATTCATTTTAACACAATTCACCTGTTCTATTAATGTTATTGGTAATTCCTTCCATCTTTTTAAATCTTCCTCCAATCTTTTTAAAGGTGGTAAATAATTCAATTTATACAAATTATTCAATTGATTACTTATCATTATCCCCAAATATTTAAACCCCTCATTTTGCCATTTAAATTTTATTAACTTTTTACATTGTGTATAAACTGGATTAACCATTTCACTTTTATCCACACTGACCTTATATCCTGAAACTAATCCATGTTCTGTTAATCTTTCATTTAGTCTATTCAATTAAAATTTTGGGTTTAGTAAAATATACTATAACATCATCGACAAAGAGACTAATTTTATGAACTTTGTCTTCCATCTCAAAATTTGTAATTTCCTCATCCCCTCGAATCACTTCAGCTAATGATACTATTGCCAATAATGTTGAAAGTGGGCAACCCTGCCTGGAAGGCCTTCCTAATCTAATCAAACCCAACTTTTGACCATTTTCTACTACTTTCACCTTTGGTTCATTATACAATGCTTTTATTCCTTTTATAAAATGTCTCAGGAAATCCAAACTTGTATACCTTTCTATTTAAGTCCCATTCTAATCTATCAAATGCTTTTTCTATATCTAAAGTAACTGCCATCACTGGAACTTTCTTTTTTTGAACCACATTTATCAAATTTAAAAATCTCACTATATTATCTGCTGCCTTTCTTTTTGTAATAAACCACATCTGGTCCATATTAATCAGTATGTAAGTATCTTAACCAAATGATTAGCCCACAATTTGGATACAATTTTATAATCTACAGTTAATAAAGATATTGGTCTATATGAAGCTGTTTATAATGGATGTTTCCCCTTTTATGGTATTACTATTATCAATGACATCTTAAAGGATTCTGGTACATCATTTACTTCTCTTATTTGATCTAATATCTCCAAAAATTGGAACCAACAATTCCTTAAATTCTTTATAAAATTCTACTGGAAAACCATCTTCTCCTGGCATTTTATTATTTTGCACTATTTCCAGAACCTCGTATATCTCAGCTTCTGTAAATGAATTAGATAATTATTTTCTCTTCACACATATTTGGTCATTGCATTTGTTGCAAATATTTTAATTTCATCTTGTTTTTAACTCACTTATATAACTTCTCACAAACCTCTCTAAAATTTTAATTTATTTCCTTCAACTTATAAACCATCTGACCATTCTTGTCTTTCATTGCTACTATAGTTCTAGATACCCATTCTTTCTTTAACTGCCATACTAACACCTTATGAGCTATTTCTCCCAGTTCATAATACCTCTTTAGTTTGCAAAATATCTCTTTCAACTCTACATCTTGAACTCTATATCTTATCATATTAAGATTGACCTTTTTTGTTTTCATTAATTTCTTCCTTTCCTCATTTGGACTAATTTGTATTGTTTTCTCTAAGCCAGTTATTTTCTTTTCTAATTGATCTACTTAAATAGTCCTTTTTAAAATTTTACCGTGTAACTAATTATTTGTCTTCTTAAATATGCCTTTAAAGCATCCCATATAACAAATTTATTCTTTACTGAATCTTTATTATTTTCCATAAAAATACTTATTTGTTTTCTTACAAAAATCTTCCCTTTTCAACAATACCTTATTTAATCTCCACCCATATCCACTAATTTTATCTTCCTCAGATACTATTGGCAATAACAAAGGGGAATGGATTGAGATTGCATGTGCCAAATATTCCACCTGTTGTACTCTAGACTGAACTTGAGCTGTCAATAAAAACATGCCAATTTGTGAATATGTCTTATGTTGAAAAGAATAAAATGATAAATCTCTTTCATTCATATGCATTTTTTTCTAAATATCAATTCCATATCTACCTTTAATTCTTTTACTTCTTTAGACACTTTACTATCTCCTACATATTTTCCCGATCTATCCATTTTCGAATTTAATGTCAAAGTAAAATCTCCTCCCATTAAAATTTTACCATTGACATTTGATATTTTCATAAAAACATAATGTATACATTTATTATCTTCTACATTAAGAGCATATAAATTCAACAAGGTCTAATTTTCTGAGTGGATTTGACATTCTACCATAACATATCTTCCTGCCACATCCTTTTCTACATTTAAATTTTTTACTGGTAGATTTTTATTTAGCAATATTGCAACTCCTTGAGCCTTTGAATTAAATGAGGCTGCCACTACTTTACCCATCCAATTCCTTTGTAATTTATCTAATTCCTTCTCTGCTAAATGCCTTCCTTGTAAAAAAGCTATATCTATATTTTTTTCATAAATACCAATATCTTTATGTTTTATTCGATTTTGTATCCCATTATCATTAAAACTCATAAAATTAATCTTCCCAATCATTTTCAATCAAATTAACCTTCTACTCATCCAGCCTTCATCCTCCAAATCCCCCTTTAACATAACAAAGGCATTATTCTTTAATAGATCTATTATACCAAAAAATTTGTGGAAAGAAGAAAAGTTGAGAAAGAAGAAGTGATAGAAAACCCTAAAATAGGTGCATGCAAAAAAAACCTTTATTAATTGCCCTTGTTTATAAGAGTGGTAATCAGCCTACACCCACACACATGATTCGGTGGCAGCCAGCAGGGTGGTTGCCCCTCACCCCCCCCCCCCCACCGAATCTTATACTGACCAGCCTTTACACAAATCTTCAGTTACTTAACTACCTGGTGATATTATTTTAACTCTCTACCCTTATAATTAAAGAAAAGTCAAATAAACGCATAATCTTCCAGTTTTACCGTCAAACCGAACAGTATACCTCCTCACCCCTTACTGCCCATCTTAACAGGCAAAGATTCAGCAAAAGCTTTGGCTTCATCAGGATCTGAAAAAAATTATGCTAATCATTAAGAAAAATTTTCAAATACAGCAGGATATCTCAATACAAATGCACATCTCTTCTTCCACAAAAGATTTAACTACATTAAATTCCTTTTTCTTTTTCAACAGTTCAGAACTTGTATCCGGATAGAAAAAGATCTTGTTTCCATTGTAGATCATTGAGGCTTGTCTAGCCTTCACTTTCTTTGCTGCTAGCTCCAGCACTTTCTCTCTCACCTCATAGTGAAGGAAATTAACCAATATTGGATGAGTGTTTTGACCTTCTTGTGGTTTTGATCTTGAGATTCTATGCACTCTTTCAATTTCAATGTTTCCTTTAAATTCTTCCATTCTCAGTTCTTGTATTATCCAACTTTGTAAAAATTTCTTCATATCCTGACCTTCATCACCTTCTTTAAGCCCACAATCTTGATGTTGTTTCTTCTACTGTAATTTCTCAAAGTGTCCATTTCTGATTAAAATGATCCTTCATTATTTTTGATTTTGTTTGCAAATTTTTCACCTGGTCTTTTAGTTGCTGTATTTCCAATTAATTTCCTTATATTCTTTCTTCCATAACTTCTAATTTCTTATCCATTTGCTTTACAGTTTTCTGCACCTGACCTGTCACGTTTCTGTCACTTTATCAGATAGGACTTTAAGAGTCTGTTGCAATGATCCTTCCAGAGACGCTGCAGATTACCCATATATATTTTGACCTCCGAAGCCAACAATGGAGTTTCTTTACCAACCTCTCTGAATCCTTGTTCTATATTCGATTCAACTTCTACCTCTATTAGTTCTTCACTTGGTTCTCCTCCAGCACTCTCAGGTTCAGGATATTTCTTTAAAAGTGCCTAAGATTCTTTTTATTTTCTGTGCATGTGCAACTTCTCGTGCCTGCGCAGTAGACGTTCTTCCTCAGTTACCAGCGGCCATTGTCGGGGAAACCCTGAGTGAAAGAACTCAAGGTCTCTCCAATTCTCTGGCATTCACCATGGAGGACCTCCGAACAGGTTCCTTCTTTGAGGTCGGCCTTATTTCTTTCTCCTGGTCCTTTTCTTTTTCCAGCTCCAGCGCTGTAATAACAAGTTTTTCCTCCGTTGGGTGGGATCCTGTTCTTCAACTCTTTCGACAGATTCTTTCATATAGTGAGTAGGGATTACATTACTAACTCCATGTCATCACGTGACATAGACCCCAAGATAGTATCATTCTAAATGATTGATATTCTATAACAGAATATTTTATACCAGGAAGATCACAGTCTGGGTCGGTAGCAGAACGTTGAGCAATGTCACACTGAGCACTGGCACACCTCAGGGCTGTGGGCTCAGCCTGCTACTGTTCACACTACTGAACCATGACTGTATCACCAGATCCAGCTCCAACAGTGTCATCAGGTTTACAGATGATACAACAGCAGTTGGCTTCGTCAGCATGAGTTACACGACAGAGAAAAGGTGAAAAGTCTCGTGAAATGGTGCGAGAATAACAACCAGATTCTCAGCATGGACAAGATGAAGGAGATGATCATGGACTTCGGGAGGACCAGGAACGACCACCCTTCACTACATATCAACAACTCTGTAGTGGAAAGAGTGTATGAGACCAGGTTCCTTGGAGTTCACTTAACTAGTGACCTATGTAGATAAACATCTCCTCACTTTTCAGGAAAGTGCAACAGTGACTGCACTTCCTGAGAAGACTGAACCAGGCAAGGCTACTGCCATTGTGTTAACCTTGTACAGTAGCTCTATTGAGAGCGCAGGGTCAGCACCAGAAGTCTTAGTAGGGGGGCACAATCTAACGCTCAAAAACTCACTCAGCTGGGGTGGGGGGGTTAAATGCTGCATCCTGGGGTCTCTAGGCTGTGCATGGCCAACGGATCCTGGAATGCCACATTTAACATGGGACATTCCCCCTTTCTCCCCTATACCCTATATGGAAGGCAAATTAATATCCTGCTTGCAGTGGCACCAGATTGAAAACAGATTATTCAAAAGCCAAGCTGTCCAGCCTAAAACTGGACATCTGGCCACCCTAGTGAGTGGATGGAGTGAGATCACAATACCTCATTTGAGGGGGAGGGGGCAATGCTCAAAATGCCCCCCCCCCCCCCTTGGCACTTACACTGTCACAATGTGGTACAATTGATGCAGAGCAACGGATTGAAGGTCAATCTACTTGACCATAAGAGAGGCAGAGAGGATCATTGGAGTCTCCCTATCCCCTACCCCCACCCACCCACCAAAAAAAAAACATTTGATCTACCGGAATCATTGTCTGAAGAGGGCGTGCTAAATTGTTGAGACCCTTTCCACACTGCTCACAGCATCTTTCAGCTGCTCCCGTCAAGAAGGAGATACAGGGGTATTAGAGGCAGCGCCACCAGGATGAGGAACAGCTTCTTCCGACAGTCAGTGGGAACTGCTGAACGACCAAAGGAACTGCTCACACTAACCATATGAGACTCTCATATTTACGAAACAGCATTTATATATTTATTTGTATAATTGAATACTTGTTCTGTGTATATATATATATTGTCTGTATCTGTTATGTCTGGCTGTATGTCTGCACGTTTTGCACCAAGGACCAGAGAACTCTGTTTTGCCAGGTTAAACTTGTGCAATCAGATGATAATAAACTTTGACTTGACTCTTATAGGTCCCATAATTTAACTTTTTAGTGCCGGGTTGTTTTTTCAGAAGACTTGTTCTAAAGAAAACAAAAATTCACCATGTATCTTCCTACTCATGGTCATTTAAGTGACTGACCTGACTTGAAAACATTGTTCATCCTTTTGATTCACAGAGTCCAAACCTTGGCAATGTACATCACAGCGCAAAGTCATCACCCAGACGCTTGCAGAAGATCAAGGTGGAAACTCGTGAAGGATGGGCTAAAGGTATGCTCCTATTGACAAGACCTTCATCCCAACTATGGATAAACTGAAACAAATACAAAGCAAGCTTCTCCTGGTGCTTGCAATTCACAAGCCATACCACTAACAAAACTAAATGCAACACTGTAGTACTTCCGTAGAAGATCAACTGACGAGAGGGATAAATTGAATGCAGAAAACTTTTCCATCATAGGAGAGAGCATCTTGGAGCTTCTGTATAATCACAGGTTTAAGTTCCCCAACCATGTTCTTAATGTTCCTGCTTGTTTGCTTAAAGCTTCAATTATTAATTTTTTATAATCTATGTATAGTCATAAAAAGGCCACAATTTGCATGTACAAATTGCAGACTCGGTGAACAAAAAGGACAAATAATTATGTCATATGCAGTGTGAATCCTGTCTTAATCAAGTCAGTGAGTCTGGTCACAGTTGCAAATTAGTTCTTAATATAAATCACACAAGTGTGAACCTGACACAAATACAAATTGGGCTTTAACATAAAAACTAACACCCCAAAATAAAATAATTCCTTAACAAGTGCAAATCTCACATTGAACAAATCATGTTTCAATATCAATTATCACTCTCATAAGTGGGCAGGAAATGAGAGCACACTACAGAATATTACCTTTTGAGAAACATTGTCTTTCTCCAAGTAGATAATCTTTGGTACATAGGCAGAGGAGGATGCTGATCCCATTTCCTGTTGGCAGGCAAAGAACGCACAAGACGGGATAGGGACTGCAACGCTCAGCTAGAGGAGCTCCTCCTGTGACCGGGAAACTCAAGCAGGTGTGGCTGAAATGCAGAAGGCTGAAAAGGCAGGGATCTGAAGATGTTTGTCCACAATTAACCAATCTGCCTCCAGCTGGGTATTGTTGCCTTGGCAAACCAAGTGATTCCATCCGATTGCATAAACAGCTATTAACCATAGCTTGAAACTCCTATCACCGTGGGCTCTGTTAATTACTTGCCTCATTAAGGCACAACCAAATTAAGCAAATATCATCCAAAAGACACTTGACTTAAATTAAAAAGGAGTTAGGAGGATGTTTTGTGCAGGGGGTTCACTCACTGTTTGACTGGAGTGATTGGTTCCAGTTTTATCTAAATTGGTGGATTGTGTGAAGAGCAGCTGTGTTGGGTAATAGACTTGGATTTGTAATGTTAAAGGGTTTAATGGTAAAGTTTGTAAAGTTAAAGGGTTTAATGCTAAAGTTTGGGAAAAGCTACAGAGAAGATCTGCTCTTAATCATTATTTATTAATATTCTTCTGCTTCCATTCCTCTGTCTCCTAAGTTTAAATTAGTGATTCTTTCTGCATTACCGTCTCCGATTCACGTCTATCTGTGAGCTTGTTGTGGTGAATATCATTGCTGACTACTCCATTGTACAACGATTCACAACTCTGTATCTTCACACTTACCATCCATGCATGCCGAAGTTTTTGCCACAAAAGTAAAATAAAATTTATCATGGGGTCATGAGGTCAGCATGGACACAGTCTCAAGATTCAATTTATTGTCATGTAATGAAACAGTGTCATATTACATGAAATTGCTTTTGCCTGCCGTGAGGCAGACAGATCCGCCATCGGCAGAAATTGCCTGAAGGGCCTCTTACAGTCAGAGAAAGAGAAGCAAAAGAGAGTCGACCCAGAGTCATCGAGTGTCCGTAGATTCACCTCCAGCGCTCCTGCAGCCTCTGCAGATTCTACAACCACACAAAATCCAGTCCAAACCATTGGCGACCTAAGCTCCAGATCCGAACCTCCAACACAGTCGAGAACCCTTCAACATCCCAGTTCCAATACCTGGTATCCCTTCGACCAGTTTCAAGCCAGTCTCCAGCAGTCCGTAGTCTGGCGTGAGTCTCCTGCCAGCAGTCTCCAGTCTCACCTCTGACTTGGTTCATTTAAAGCTCGTACTGTCGTACAGATGAAATGGCGAATATAAACTTAGAGATGGAAGCAGAGAGGCAAAATGGTACATCTCTTTACTCTTTAGGTTCAGAAAGGGATAAAAGCAAA
The DNA here is from genome assembly GCF_036971445.1 of Narcine bancroftii. NCBI lineage: Eukaryota > Metazoa > Chordata > Chondrichthyes > Torpediniformes > Narcinidae > Narcine > Narcine bancroftii. The sequence continues at coordinate 90,949,942 of NC_091476.1, read as the reverse complement.
ACAACCAATGTCTGCTACTCCTGACTGGAATCTTGCGATTTCACTGCAAAATTCCATGTTGGGAATATTGAGATGCCCACAAATTTGTGCTTTATCATGATGTTTAGTAAGATTTCTCCATATTCTGCCCAGTTCTAGTGATGCATAACACTGCACAATGAAAGTTTTGCCTCCTGAACACTTTTGAGTGTATTTTATGGATTTTGGGCTGCAGATTTACAACAGGTCTATGGTGAATGCCATCTCTACACAAAGCCCTGGAACACCTCATTCATCAGGTTGCTCATTATCGACTACAGTTCAGCATTAAATACCATCATTCCCTCAAAACTGATCAACAAACTCCAAGTTCTGGGAGTTAACACCCCACTGAGTAACTGGATCATAGATTTCCTCACCTCCAGACCACAATCAGTGAGGATTGGTAAGAAAATTGGTGAGAAAATCTCCTCTCCAATCTCCATCAGTACCGGATCGCAACTGGGCTGTATTCTTAGCCCCCTGCTCTACTCACTTTACACTTAGGACACTATCCACCATCTACAAATTTGCCGACAATACCACGGTAGTGGGTTGTATAAAGAAAGGTGATGAGTCACCATACAGGAGGGAGATTGAAAACATACCCGAGTGGTGCACCAACTATCTCGAAGGATCTTTTCTAGAGCCAACACACTAATGGCATTGTGAAGAAAGCACGTCAGTGCCTCTACTTCCTGAGGACTTTACGGAGGTTGTTAGGACATCAGAAACCCTGGCAAGTTTCTACAGATGTGCAGCGGCAAGTTTGCTGACCAGCTGCATCATGGTCTGGTATGGGGACACCAATATCCCTGAGACTAAAGCCCTCCAAAAGGTAGTGGACACAGCCCTGGACATCACAGGCAAAACCCTCCCCACTATTGAGATCATCTACAGGGAATGTTGCTGTCAGAGAGCATCCACATCACCCAGCACATGCTCTGTTCTCACTGCTGCCATCAGGAAAGGGGTATAGGTGCCACAAGACTCATACCACCTGGTTTAGGAACAGCTGCTCCCTCTCCAGCATCGGACTCCTCAACAACAAACTCAATCAGGGACTCATTTAAGGACTCTTGTGTACCTTATTGATTTTTTTTTACTCTCTCTGTATTGCAGTCAGTTTCTTTACATGGAACCATAGAACAGGCCACTTCTAGTCTGTGCCGAACTATTTTTTTTGCCTAGTCCCACTGGCCTGCACCCAGTCCATAGCCCTCCATTCCTCCCCCATCCATGTACCTGTCCAAATTCCTCCTAAATGTTAAAATTGAGCCCACATTCTCACCTCAGCTGGCAGATTGTTCCACACTCCCCCCGCTCACTGTGTGAAAGAGTTCCCCCTAAACTTTTCCCCACTCACTCTTAGCCCATGTCCTGTGGTTTGTATCTCACCTACCCTCAGAGGAAAAAGTCTCTGTCTATCCCCCTCATAATTTTAAATGCCTCTATCAAATCTTCCCTCATTCATTTATGCTCCAGGGAATAAAGTCCTAACTTGTTTAACCTTTCCATGTAACTCAGTTCCTGATGTCAGGGCAACATCCTAGTAAATCTTCTCTGCACTCTTTCAATCTTATTGATATCCTTCCTGTAGTTAGGTGTCCAAAATTGCACACAACACTCCAAATTTGGCCTCATCAATGTCTTATACAACTTACTCAATACTTTGATTTATAAAGGCCAATATGCTCTTTTAATAATCCTATCCACCTGTGATGCCACTTTCAGGGAATTATGTATCTATACTCCCAGCTCTCTCTGTTCTATTACACTCCTCAGTGCCCAACCTTCTTTCTTGGTTTGTCTTTCCAAAATCCAACACCTCACACTTGTCAGCATTAAATTTCATCTGCCATTTTTCCAGCTGGTCCAGATCCCTCTGCAAACTTTGAAAACCTTCTTTGCTGTCCACAACACCTCCAATCTTGATATCATCTGCAAACTTGATGATCCAATTCCATGAGTCAGCATAATGGAGGGAGATTGAAAAGATAGCTGAATGTGTTATCATCCAGATCATTGATATAGATGACATAGAACCATAGAAAACTACAGCACAAAAAATAGGCTATTTGGCCCTTCTAATCTGTGCCAAAACATCATTTCTCTCATCCTGCAGATCTGCACCCATTCCATAACCCAACAGACCACTCCCATCCAGTTTATTCTTAAAACTTAAGAGTGAGCTCACTTTTACCACATCAGATGGCAGCCTGTTCCAAACTCCCACTACTATCTGAATGAAGAAGCTTCCCCTAATGTTCCCCCTAAACCTTTCAGCTAAAGTCATGTCCTTTTGTATCAATCTAAATGGAAAGAGTCTACTCACATTTACTCTGTCTATTCCCCTCATAATTTTCTAAACCTCTATCAAATCTCCCCTCATTCTTCTACTCTCTATGACAAACAACAATGTTCCCAGCCCTGATCCCTAAGGCACACCACCAGTCACAGGTCTCCAGTCCAGGAAGCCATCATCCACCACGACTCTCTGGCTTCTCCCGTCCAGCCATTGTCGAATCTAGTTCACTGTTTCACCATGAATCTTCCTGACTAACTTCCTATGTGGGACCTTGTCAAATTAAAGTCCTTGTAGGTAACATTCACAGCCTCTCCTTCATCAACTTTAATGGTAACCTCCTTCAAAAACTCTATGAGATTGGTTGAACGTGACCTACCATGCACAAAGCCATGTTCACTATCCCTTATCAGTTTCTGGGTTCCAATACCTTTCAATAATTTACCTACTAATTATGTCAGGCAAACTAGCCTATAATTTCCAGGTTTACATTCGGAGCCCTTTTTTAAACAATAGGACAACATGAGCTACCCTCTAATCCTCTGTCGAACCCATGGGAAAGGACACTTTAAATATTTCTGCCAGGGCCCCTGCAATTTCTCCACTAGCCTCCATCAAGGTCCGAGAGAAGATCTTGTCAGGCCCTGGGGATTTATCCAACTTTATTTGCTTTAAGATACCAAGCACTTTCTCCTCTTTAATCTGTATAGGTTCCATGACCTAACTGCTTGTTTTTCTTACTTCCCATGACTCTGTCCCTGTTTCCCAAGTGAATACTAGTGAAAAAAATTTTAAGATCTCCCCCATTTCTTTTGGTTCCATACAAAGCCGACCACTCTGATCTTCAAGGGGACTAACTTTGCCCCTTACTATCCTTTTGCTCTTAATATACCTGTAGAAATCCTTAAGACTTTCCTTCACATTGTCTGCCAAAGCAATCTCATGTCTTTTTCTTTGCCTTCCTGATTTCTTTATTGAGGTTTTTCTTGGATTTTTTTAATACTCCTCAAGTACCTTATTTGCTCCATGTTGCCTACACCTGTTCCAAACCAGATCCCCAATATCCTTTGAAAACCAAGGGTCCCCATCACCTTCCCTTTAATCCTGACAGGAACATACAAACTCTGTACTGTCAAATTTTAACCTTGAAGGTCCTCCACTTACTTCGCACATCCTTGCCTGAAAACAATTTATCCCAATCCAAGCATTCTAGATCCTTTCTCATTTCCTCAAAATAGCTTTTCTTTAATTTAGAATCTCAACCATCTATCCTTCTCCATAATTAACTTGAAACTAATGACATTATGATCACTGGACCCAAAATGTTCCCCTACACATACCTCTGTCGCCTGTCCTGTCTCAGTCCCTAAATGAAGATCCAATATTGCATTTTTTCTCATTGGTACCTCTATATATTGATTTAGAAAACTTTCCTGAACACATTGGACAAACTCCAATCCATCCAGCCCTTTTACAGTATGGGAGTCCCAGTCAATATGTGGAAAGTTAAAATCTCCTACTATCACATCCTTAGGTTTCCTGTAGCTGCCTGCTATCTCTCTACAAATTTGCTCCTCCAATTCTTGCTGACTATTGGGCAGTCTATACTACAATCCCATGAGGGTGGTCAAACCTCTCCCGTTCCTCAGCTTCACCCATATAGCCTCAGTAGACAAGCCCTCTGGTCTGTTCTGCCTGAGCAGAGCTGTGATGTTTTCCCTGACGAGCAATGCCATATCCCTTTCATTCCACCCCCCCAACCCCAACACCATTCTATCACTCTAAAGCAATGGAAGTGTGGAACACTGAGTTGCCAGACCCACCCCTCCTGCAACTAAGTTTCACTAATGGCCACTGTTATGCGCCCAGAGGACCCCAAAACCCAGCAGCAATAGAAATTCACCAAGACAAATGGTTACTTAAAAGTTACTTTTAATTATCTTTAAACATGAAAACAGGATCAAACTCTAACTTATTACTATTAACTTAACCCCCTTCTAATTCTAAGTATGTAATGTGTGTATAAGTTCAGAAAAGTTCTTTGATTCACAATCCAATCTCACTTCTCATTCCTCCAAGTTCACTGGTATCAGGCAATTCTTATACTTTGCACAGAATTTCCCCAGGTGGTGGTTGAAAGGTAAATGGTTACTGCTCAGGAAGGTTCTTGTCAGTTTTCAGAGAGAGATTTGTTGCTTGTTGGACACAAACTGATCCCTTTTAATCAGCCACATCAGTGTCTTGTTGAAGAAACTTGCCCCATCAGGGTTTTCCAGATGATAACCTCTTTCTTTCAGGTCACCACAGAGTTCCTTTTCTGTTTCCCTTATTTCAAGGGAAACATTATACAGCCAGCCATCCCTTCTTGTATGGACCACAAGGGCTTTGAACAGGCTGAACTAAGAACTCACAACCCGTCTTCAAAATGGGTTTTTTCCCCAAGCTTGCCAGCTTGTCCTGTTCCAGTCCCAACTGCTGCTGCTGAACTGTAGAACTGAATTCTCTCTCTCTCTCCCTCAGAGAAAAACTACATGACCCTCTTAGAACAGCACTCTGCACTCAGAGAGACTGCGGCAACGAACCCAATCTTTAAGTCCACTCATCTGTTGCTTTCCAAAACAATAATCCATTACTCCATAGCATGTCCAATTAACACCTACTTGTGAAGTCCTTATAGGCATTCTTCAAAGTTTTTGCAAAGGCACTCGGAGCCTGGACTGCCTGGCTTGAGCAGAGCTCTGATATTTTAAATGAGATCTGTGTTGAAGTGTTTGTATCAGTGTGTGACCTAACTAAAAAAAACCTGCCACAATTGATCTCCTTTAAAACATATCTATATACAATATAAAATATAACATAATCTGTCACACCACAATGTCAAAATTCCACATTTCAATCCATGCTTTAAGCTCGTCTGGCTTTCCTACAACATTCCTTGCATTGAAATAAATGCACTTAGGAAAATTTCCACCACATTTAACCTGAAAAACACACACAAATGCTGGAGAAACTCACCAGGTCAAACAGTGCCTTTATGTAGCAAAGGTGAAGATACACCACCAACGTTTTGGGCTTGAGCCCTTCATCACGCCCAAAACGTTGGTGATGTATCTTCACCTTTGCTACATAAAGGCACTGTTTGACCTGCTCAGTTTCTCTAACATTTGTATGTTTTTTTCACTTAACTACAGTGTCAACAGAATCCTGTGTTTTACCACATTTAACCTGTTGACTTCATGCACTATCTGTTTAAAGTTCTCTATTTGTTTACAGGTTTATGCTGTGTACAGTTTTTTTTTGCACTACCGATAAGTGGTAATTCCGCCATGCCCACAAGAAAATGAATCTCAGGGTTTTATGTGATGTTGTGTATATACTCTGACAATAAATCTGAAATCAGATCACAAAAAGTGCTTTAAATTGTACTTATCACATACTGTTTTTAAATACAACCAAATTTTGAGATTTCCTGTCATATTTTAAGTTTACTTGTATATTGCCCTCAAAGTTTGTCTATTGTTGGACACTGGCAAAAGAGGCATCAGATTCTGAGTACAAATGAAAATCATATGTCAGCATAATTATGCGATTAAACATTCTGAATTTAATAAAAGTGAATTTAATGTTTCTCCAACTTCCTATGTGATTCAGAAAATTGGAAATTATATTTGTGTTCAGTTTGAAGTTGTCTATGATAGTCCCCAATTTTTTTTTTCTCAGGAAGCAAACCTTTTGAAATTTGTTGTCTAGTGTAATTGAAAAATCAAAATTCCTTGGATGCTGTCAATCTCAGCAGTTGTTCGAAGCGCATCCATGAGGCAGCCTCGTGACCTCTCCTGCTTCCCTGATGAATTTTGCACGCCTACTCACTCACTAAAGATAAGAAAAAGAGCAAGTCCAATTTTATTGCTGGAGAACTAAACTGGAGACACACGAGAGACTGCAGATGCTGGAATCTTGAGTAGAAAACAAACTGCTGGAAGAACTTAGTGGGTCGAGCAGCATCCATGAGAGAAGGCAAATGGTCTTGATGAAGGGATCTGATCCGGAGCATCAACTCTGCTTTCTCTCCAACTGCTTGACCTGCCGAGTTCCTCCTGCTGATTATTTTGTTGCTCATTGTCCAAGTACCTTGAGTTAGATCACTAAACACCACTATCGTGAATTTCGTGTTGTTTTCTGACTCCAACCAGGCAGCAATCTGAGAAAATCAGTACGAATATTCTGGAATTTTCACTGAAGAAGTACAGGTGGTGTACGGTTGGTGTAGCAGTTAGCACAATGCGCGCCAGCAATCAAGATTGAGGCTCAAATCCGGTGCTGTCTGTAAGGAGTTTTGTACATTCTCCCCAGGGGCTTCGGTTTCCTCCCACTGTTCAAAACACATTCCAGGGGTTGGTCAGTCAACTGGATGTTCTTGTGCGCCGCAGGCTCATGTGCCGAAAGGGCCTGTTACCGTGCCATATGTCTAAATTTAGAAATTTAAAATCAGTTGGTGTCAGATACAAGGGGAGGTTCCAGAATATTGCCAGAAAGTAGTTCCACGGCCACTTTGCTCCAGGTTACATTACAGAGCCAAACAAGCAATCGATTGCCTTGACATCCACTATTGTGTCCATCCCCAGTGTGACCTTGGTTTTTATAAAGTGACATCAAAAGGTGCCTGGAAAAAATAGGCTGTTTCAAATCCAATTCAAGGTCGTATTCAAATCATCACCCAGCACTTCAACCAATCTCACAGCCAGTACTTCAAAGATGGAGATGGAATTTTTCTATATTTAGATTATGATGCATTCTGTCTTGACATGTTGGTCTCCAAGGAAACCAATTCCAATTCACAGTTTTAATGCTGAATGAATGGCTCATATATTCAAATAATTTCCCCATGGTCTAATGGAACTACGAGTTCCTTCCTGTGTGAAATCTTAAGCACAGATGTGCAACTCATTTAAATAGATATTTTAATTGACTGTAGCGTTGTTAATTAATCCACCTGGGAAATTGCGGTGTTGGATAAAGAAAGACATGTTTAACATCCCAACTTCTGCAATGAGACCAGGATCTGAATAGATTATAGTGTTGGCTCTGTGCACTGGATCTAAAGAGGTTCTATGTGTAAACACACTGCTTTCAACACAAGAAGTTTGACTTTGATTATTTTTCTGTAAATATTATTGACTACATATTACTCAGTGGAAGGCAGAAGAGAATAATGTGAAGCATTTCTGGAAGATAATAAGCTGGCTGGAAATGATATCCAAACCCATTTTCAAATTACATGTTTTCATTTGGTAGTGAGTTATAACAGTGTAATATTTTTATAATGTTCACTCCAGATAATCTGATTTTGGGCGGCGGTGACTTGAGATGAATTGACAAATCTTCAAAAAACTAGTGATTCGTTAGTCTCAGATTAAGGACAGTAATGGCCATATTTCAACAGCAAATTATTGAAGTTCAATTGGAAATTTGGTAAACTTCAACATTCTGATAATTTGGCCATTGTTCAGATATTCTACTACTTCAGCATCTGGTTCGTTTATTAAGCTGATCTTGTCAGATAAGGTTAAGGAGAATCCCAAGAAATCCTACACTTATCTATGATCTCGTAAAGCTGTAAGGATAAGCCAGAAAACTTTTCTTTGGCTTGGCTTCGCGGACGAAGATTTATGGAGGGGGTAAAAGTCCACGTCAGCTGCAGGCTCGTTTGTGGCTGACAAGTCCGATGCGGGACAGGCAGACACGGTTGCAGCGGCTGCAGGGGAAAATTGGTGGGTTGGGGTTGGGTGTTGGGTTTTTCCTCCTTTGCCTTTTGTCAGTGAGGTGGGCTCTGCGGTCTTCTTCAAAGGAGGTTGCTGCCCGCCAAACTGTGAGGCGCCAAGATGCACGGTTTGAGGCGATATCAGCCCACTGGCGGTGGTCAATGTGGCAGGCACCAAGAGATTTCTTTAGGCAGTCCTTGTACCTTTTCTTTGGTGCACCTCTGTCACGGTGGCCAGTGGAGAGCTCGCCATATAACACGATCTTGGGAAGGCGATGGTCCTCCATTCTGGAGACGTGACCCATCCAGCGCAGCTGGATCTTCAGCAGCGTGGACTCGATGCTGTCGACCTCTGCCATCTCGAGTACTTCGACATTAGGGATGACAGCGCTCCAATGGATGTTGAGGATGGAGCGGAGACAACGCTGGTGGAAGCGTTCTAGGAGCCGTAGGTGATGCCGGTAGAGGACCCATGATTCGGAGCCGAACAGGAGTGTGGGTATGACAACGGCTCTGTATACGCTTATCTTTGTGAGGTTTTTCAGTTGGTTGTTTTTCCAGACTCTTTTGTGTAGTCTTCCAAAGGCACTATTTGCCTTGGCGAGTCTGTTGTCTATCTCATTGTCGATCCTCGCATCTGATGAAATGGTGCAGCCGAGATAGGTAAACTGGTTGACCGTTTTGAGTTTTGTGTGCCCGATGGAGATGTGGGGGGGCTGGTAGTCATGGTGGGGAGCTGGCTAATGGAGGACCTCAGTTTTCTTCAGGCTGACTTCCAGGCCAAACATTTTGGCAGCCAAGGATACATTACTGATGGGCATTCTGACAGACAGCATCTGTTTGCATTTGGAAAGGCAAGGATTGATTGGGGATAATGAGCACGGCTTTATGCATAGGAAATCCTGTCTTACGAATTTGATGGGGTTTTTTTGGAGGAGGTCACCAGAAGATGGACAAGTGTAGGATGGTAGCCATTGTCTACATGGGCCTTAGCCAAGCCCTTGACAAGGTCTTGCGTGGTAGGCTGGACTGGAAGGTCAGGTCATATGGGATCCAGGGTGAGCTAGCCTATTGGATACAGAATAGACTTGATGGTAGGAGACAGAGGGTGGTAGTGGAGGTGGGAGGCCTGTGGCCAATGGTATGTTACATTGATTAGTACCTGGTTCACTGGGTTTTCAATCTATATTAATAACAGGGAAGGCCATATCGTTAGCAATGGTTTGTAAATTTTCAGTTGGAAGCATAGTTGGCAGTAAATGTGGTTATTCAAATTTACAACAGGATCCAGATGGACTGAGAAGGTGGAATTAAACAGGTAGAATTAAACTTGGACAAGTGTGAGATGTTGCACTTTGGTTGGTGAAATCAAGGCAGGACTTGCATGGTGAACAGCTGAGACCTGGAGTACGTTCTAGAGCAGGGGTGGCCAAACCGCGGCTTGCGAGCCACATACGGCTCTTTGACATGTAATGTGTGGCTCGCAGGGGGGGTAGCTGTCGGCAGCGGGGAGGGTACGTGTCTCGCCAGCGGAGAGGGTGACTGTCGGCAGCGGGGAGGGTGGCTGTCGGCAACGGGGAGGGTGGCTGTCGGTGGGTCGCCAGCTGACTGTCAACAGCCTGCCCGCTGCTAGGCACCTGAAAGCTGCTAACCGCTTTTCCTTGCTGCTTTCAGGTGCCTAGAGAGAACATTTGGTGTGTAGACTTGATTAGAAAAAAAACATTTGCAAAACTGCTCCCTTTGAAACAGGGCTTCTTCACTATCTGCAGTCTATCAGCATTTTGCAAATGGATGATTTGCAAGACAAGGTTTGGAAAATTCTTTCCCCAACAAAACTGTACCAGGGGTGGGCAACCTCCCGTGCTGGCCGCCCCAGCCCTGATGTCCCACACCAGGGGGCTGTCAGGTAGTGGGGAGATGGGTCGCCAGGCAGTGGGGAGGGGGACTGTCAGGCGTGGGGAGTTGGGTCGCTGGCTGATTGTCATCAGTCCACCCCCTGCTAGGCACCTGAAAGCGGGAGTTTAACTGGATCAGGGTGCAGGTTGGGGGTGGTGGGATTTCATCTAAATATTCCTAATATTGAAAAAGCTGGATAGAGTGAACATGGAGAAGATGTTTCCAGTGGTGGGAGAGTCTGGGACTAGAGGGTGCAGCCTCAGAGTGAAAGGACCCACCTTTAGAACAGAGATGAGGATGTTTTGTCAACCGAAGGGGGATGAATCTGGGGAATTTGTTGCCAAAGATGGCTGTGGAGGCCAAGTCAGAGGTTGATAGATTCTTGATTAGTAAGGGTTTCAAAGGCCATGGCGAGAAAGCAAGAGAATGGGTTGAAAATTCGTCAGCCATGATTCAATTGGCGAAGCAGACTCAATTGGCTGAATGGTGCAGTTCTGCTCCTACCACTTATGGACACAACATGCATCTCGAATGGCCATTGTGAAGACAAATCTCAAATTGCTGACTTTAAACTTTTGTTCTGGAAGATACGAAGTGAGAGTTCTATTACAAAATCCCAAAATGATTAGCTGGGTTTAGCATTTTAGTAATATTATAAACATTGCGGGCAGATGTAGGAAATTTTAAATAGCTTTTTTTTGGCATTTCATGCTCTTTCGGTGACTGTTCTCCTGAGTGGGTCTCTGGATTGAGTGCTCTCATATGCGTGACAAATCATTCACCACATCATCCACCCACTCTACTGATTATTGATTTGCACAGTCCCACTTCTAAGGCTCTGATATACAGGATATTTTATTTTGAATCAATGAATGGAGAGGGGCAGAAGGCCATCATTTGAATAGACACAGTGTTCTATACTTCCAGAGGTTTGGCCGTAAAATTAAATGCAACACATCCGTACTGTAATTGTTATATGTTATATGGTTATAATACTTGATCAGAGCTGCTGAATTATAGGGGAAAAATATCACGATCAACTCCAAGAGGAAATGACACTTTACCAGGCTGGTAACAACATGTGCAGTTATAATATCAGCAAAGATTGTGGTTTGAGCTGATGCAGAAAACAAAATGAAGCAATGTCCTAACAGAGGTTTAAATATAAATCACATTAGATGTAAATAGTTTTAACAAGGCCCTTGGTTAAGGCAGAAAATAAAATCAGAAAGCACAAGAGAATGCTTTTTCAAATCCCCTGTCCATAGTCAACATTATCGATGATGTTTTTTCCTCAATATATATTAAAAAAATCACTCAAGAGAACAAAACCACCTGGACCAGATTTCAGTATCTGCAGTGTGTGTTCACCTGGACCTTATCCCAAACACTTCCGCCTTATATAATCACACAGTGTGCATATCGGCACAAACTATAATTTAAAACAATACGTATCTATCCATCAGCGCCAAGCAAACCTGGTTAAAAATAGCAAGATGCTGTATGATCTTCTGGTAATGGGAATGCAGGGACGAAGGAATGGGAGAACGCTCACCAAGGGACCCAAGATAGTCATGTGACATACTAGAAGATAGGATTAATACTAGAATTTGTCATGAACTTGTCACAAAATTCTTTGCTTTGCAACAGCAGACGGGCCATAAATTACATTTAAATAAATAAATAGATAGATAAATGGTGCGAAAAAATAGAAGGGAGGTAGTTTCTATGGTTCACTGTCCATTCAGGAATCTGATGAAAGAGGGGAAGAAGCTGTCTTTGTGCCACTGAGTGCTCGTCATCAGGTTCCTGTTCCTCCTTCCTGATAGTAGCAGTGTGAAGAGGGCATGGCCTAGGTAGTTGGGGTCATTGAGGATAGAGGCTAGTTTCTAAAAACACCGGCTCTTATAGATGCCCTCGATAGAGTGAAGACTGATGCCCGTGATGTCACAGGCCCAGTTAACAACCCTCTGGAGTTTTTTTCCTGTCCTGTGCATTGGCATCTCCATACCAGTGATGCAACCAGACAGAATATTCTCCAAGGTACACCTGTAGAAACTTTCGAGAGTCTTTGGTGACATACCAAATCTCCTCAAACTCCTCACCAAGTATAGTTGCTGGTGTGACAGAGTATTTAGAGGTTGTTTGGGGGTGAGAGCAGGTTGCACACACACATTTCAAAACACAGAATCTTTGCAGGACTTTTTGCAGAAAGCAACAAAGTTGCAGAATACAGTTTGCCTGGGAGAGCATGTGATCTTAGCAGGCAGGGGAGAACAGTTTTGCTCTCAAAGAGGGTTGGTGTGAAACACAGAGGAGAGAGACAGAAATCAGTTCCAGAGGGACAAGCTGGCAAACTTTGGAAAGCTGCCTGGTCAAAGGAGAAGACAGGTGGTATGAAAGGTGACCTGAAAGAAAGAGGATCATCTGGAGAACCCTGGAGGGGGAAAGTAGGTTCAGTAATAAGTTAAAGTTTAATTCTGTTTTCCTGTTCAAATATAATTAAAAACTACTTTTGTTTAAGTAACCTTGTGTTGTAGTGCATATCTATTGCTGCTGGGTTTTGGGGTCCTCTGGACTCCATAACACTGGCGAATCTTCTTTGTGATTGCATTGACATGGAGGCTCCAGTACAGATCATTAGAAATGGTGACACCAGGAATTTAAAGTTCATGACCCTCTCCACTGCTCGAAGAGGACTGGCTCATCTTCTGACTTCCTCCTGAAGTCCATAATCATCTCATTGGTTATGCTAACGTTGAGCGCATCGTTGACTCAAGGATCGAGTGCATAGTGGATGCAGAGGCCCAGGTTTTGGAGCTTATTGATCAGCAATGAGTGAATAATAGTGTTGAAGGATGAGCAGTTGTGGACCAAGAGCAGCCATAAGAATGAGATACTGTTGCCTTGGTGATCCAGAGCTGAGTGCTGAGCCAGTGATAATAGCATCAACTGTGGAGTGATTGTGATGGTAGGTTCATTTCAGTGGATCCAGATCTTGACTTAGGTGTGTGTCAATTCTAGCCATAACCAACCTCTCAAAGCATTTCTTCACAGTAGATGTGAGTGTTACTGGGCAATAATCATCGAGGCAGCTCACTCTGTTCTTCTTGGGCTCTGGGATGATTGATGTCCTTTTAAAGCTGGAGGGAACCTCTGATTGCCGTAATGAGAGACTGAAAATGTTCGTGAACCCTCTGGCTAGTTGGTTGGCACAGATTTGCAGTACTCCAACAGGTACGCCATCAGGGCCCGATGCCTTGCGAAGGTTCACCCACTTGAGTAATGTTCTGATGTTGGCCTCAGAGACAGAGACCTCAGGTTGTCAGCTTTTGCAGGGATTCTCATTGGCACTGTTGAGTTCTCCTTCTCAAGACAGCATAGAAAGTGTTCAGCTCATTGGGCAATGAAGCATCACAGTCATCTATGGAGTTCACCCTCACTTTGTAGAATGTAATGGCCTGGACTCCTTGGGATAGCTGGTGTGTCTCTGTCTGGAATTGCTTTTTTTGCTGCTGAGAGAGCCTTCCAGGTTGCACCTGGACTTCTTGTAGAGATCTAGATTCCCCCTGCCTTAAACACCCTAGATCTTGCCCTCAGCAGGTTGCAAATCTTCTAATTCATCCAAGGCTTCTGGTTGGGGTACTCTCCATATGTAGAAATGGGCACACATTCATCCATGCAGGACTTGATGAAGTCGGTGACACATGTTGCATATTCATTCAGGTCTAAGGATGAGTCCTTGAATATGTTCCAGTCCACGGATTCAAAGCAGCCCTGCAGTCGTTCCTCTGCCTCCCTTGACCACACCTTCGCCGTCTTCACCACTGGTACTGTGGTCCTCAGTGTCTGCTTGTACTTCAGGAGTAGAAGTACAGCCAGGTTATCAGACTTGCCAAAGTGCGGACGTGAGATAGCTCAGTAGGCTTTCCTCATGGTGGGTAGCAGAGGTCAAATGTGTTGGCTCCTCTGATCTTGCAGGGTACATGTTGGTGATGTTCATTAAAGACTTTTTCAGGGTGGCCTGATTGAAGTCCCCTACAATGATCGGGAAGGCATCAGGAAGTGCTGTCTCATGGCTGTTAATCACAGTGCTCAGTCCCACCAGTGCTAGCCTGACATTAGCCTTGGGCAGAATGTACACTGCGTCCAGGATGATGGGGGTGAATTCCCTCAGCAGGGAGATTGGGAGGCACCTGATTGCCAGATGTTCCATGAGGGAGCAGGACTGGGGCATAACCATGCATATTTGTACTGATGATGACACAAATGCTACCTCCCCTGGTTTTCCCTGACAATGGTGTCCCACGAGCAGGGTGGAGGGTATAGCCCTTGGGCTGTAGCGCTGTGTCCAGAATGCTCTCATTTGGCCATGTTTCTGTGAAGCACATCACACAGCACTCTCGGATATCCTCCTGATGTTGAACCTTGGCTTGGAGTTCATCGAGCTTGTTTTCCAAGGATTGTACGTTGGCCAGGAGGATGGTAGGGAGTGGAGGCTTCAGGGCCCACCATCTTAGCTTAACTTGTTCCCCCCCCAAGTCCTCATGGTCTGGTCTTCATTAAACTGTCCATGGGTCATCTGCTCTCAACTCCCTCGGTGTTTAAATGGTCTGTGCATTAGCTGTTTAAATCTGCCCTGGTGTTTAAATGACATGTGCATCGGGTGCTCATAACTCCTGCAGGGAGTCTTCCACTTTCCTTTTAGCTCACTTCAGGCTTTGAATAGAAAATGCAAGCCACAGGTCTGCTGAGACTCACTCATTCCAGCTGACTCTCTCATCCTTGTCTATGTCAGGGCCTTCCCTCCTGAGCCATTGTGTAGCTCACAGACGTGTCATCCTATATTTAACAAACAGTGACATTTACAGCAGTCAGCTTGGCCACAAAATAAAGCTGGTGAACGAAGTGTGTCATCTGCACGGCACAGGTGGTTTTTACAGTATCCTTCACAGACAAGCACATCCTCAACACAAGCAAAACCTGGGCCTACCATAGCAGAATTGCAACTTGTGCCCGTTAAGTACAGCAAAGATTCTGCTAGATGCCGTACAAAATATAACTTGATGTCAGGAGATATTAGGACAAACTGAGGAAAGTGTATTTTAAGGAGATCTTAAAAATAATCCCAGAGCTTGGTAACCAAGAATCAAACATGATTTGCCAGTGTGACCCAATCTTTGTCTGTCTGGAATGTATAGGGAACCATCTAATTTGCTCCCTCCAAAAAGAAAATCATACAGTAATGGATTTCAAAGTTTGGTAGTCTGATGGCCACGGAAGCCTTGTCTGGGCCCGACCACGTGAATGGAAGCACAGGCACAAGATTGTCATGTGAATGACCACAAGGCCTCAAGGATCAGAGTATTCCTATAAATATTTTGCCTTGATCCACAGGGCAAATCACAAAAGATCATGTGGCCTTATGAAGAGAAATAATAACACCAAAAGGGCTGGAGAAACTCAAAGCAGGTCACACAGCAAATTTTGGATACAAACCACAGAGCAGAACTCATTGAGCCACTGTTGAGAACATGGAACAGAGACCCTTGTCCTCAACTATCACACCACCAGCTTCCACATCCACTCCATAATTTCAGCCACCTACGGCATGGTCGGTCCCATCACCAGACACGTCTTCCCCTTTCCTCCTCTCTCTGTCTTCTGTAGGGTTCCCACCCTCCATGACCCTCGTCCACTCACCCCTTCCTACCAATCGCCCCCTTGGCACTTTCCCTTGTGGCTGAAGGAAGTGCCATCCTTGCGCCCACACGTCCTCCCTCACCACCATTCGGTGCCCCAAATAGTTCTTTCAAACTTTCACCTGTGTATCTCCAGGGATTCATCTACTGCATCCGGAGCTCGCTTTGTGGCCTTCTCTACATCAGTAAGACTGGACACAGGCTGGGAAATTGCTTTGCTGAGAACCTTCACATCAGTGACAGGGATCTCCCAGTGGCCAACCATTTCAATACTGCACCCCACTCACGTGCTGTCATGTCTGTCCTTGGCCTCATATCCTGTTCCACCCATACATTGGAGGAGCAACACTTAATTTTCCATCTGGACACTTTCCAACTGGATGGTATCAACACCAACTTCTCTGGTTTCCGCTAGCCTCCTCTCCGTTCTCCCACCCTTTGTCTTCTTTCCTCCAGTGCTCCACCCCCTTCCCTCTCCATTCACAGAGCTACCCCCTCCAACCTTTTGCTGGTGTGCCCTCCCTTCCTTATCCAATTTTTTCCCCTCCCCCCTACCCTTTTGTTCGGACACCTGCTGTCATTTTGTTCACATCTTGATGAAGGGCTCAAACCTGAAACATTGGATATGTATCTTTATCTTTGTTATATAAAGGACTACTACTCTTTGCAGATGATGCCGCTTTAGTTGCCCATTCAGAGCCAGCTCTTCAGCGCTTGACGTCCTGCTTTGCGGAAACTGCCAAAATGTTTGGCCTGGAAGTCAGCCTGAAGAAAACTGAGGTCCTCCATAGCCAGCTCCCCACCATGACTACCAGCCCCCCCACATCTCCATCGGGCACACAAAACTCAAAACGGTCAACCAGTTTACCTATCTCGGCTGCACCATTTCATCAGATGCAAGGATCGACAATGAGATAGACAACAGACTCGCCAAGGCAAGTAGCGCCTTTGGAAGACTACACAAAAGAGTCTGGAAAAACAACCAACTGAAAAACCTCACAAAGATAAGCGTATACAGAGCCGTTGTCATACCCACACTCCTGTTCGGCTCCGAATCATGGGTCCTCTACCGGCACCACCTACGGCTCCTAGAACGCTTCCACCAGCGTTGTCTCCGCTCCATCCTCAACATCCATTGGAGCGCTCACACCCCTAACGTCGAGGTACTCGAGATGGCAGAGGTCGACAGCATCGAGTCCACGCTGCTGAAGATCCAGCTGCGCTGGATGGGTCACGTCTCCAGAATGGAGGACCATCGCCTTCCCAAGATCGTATTATATGGCGAGCTCTCCACTGGCCACCGTGACAGAGGTGCAGCAAAGAAAAGGTACAAGGACTGCCTAAAGAAATCTCTTGGTGCCTGCCACATTGACCACCGCCAGTGGGCTGATAACGCCTCAAACCGTGCATCTTGGCGCCTCACAGTTTGGCGGGCAGCAGCCTCCTTTGAAGAAGACCGCAGAGCCCACCTCACTGACAAAAGGCAAAGGAGGAAAAACCCAACACCCAACCCCAACCAACCAATTTTCCCTTGCAACCGCTGCAATCGTGTCTGCCTGTCCCGCATCGGACTGGTCAGCCACAAACGAGCCTGCAGCTGACGTGGACTTTTTACCCCCTCCATAAATCTTCGTCCGCGAAGCCAAGCCAAAGATAAAGGACACTGAGTTGCTCCAGCGTTGTGTCTGCAGACTTTGTGTTTCACTTTGTGGAACAGAGACCCAAAGGGCCAATGAAAGAAATACATGCTTTCCAATCCCCAAGGAAGACAGAATAAACTAGACAAAATTGCACATCGTAAATTTTAAACAGATGATTTATTTTAAAACATTTTCTTGGGATGGGCGCCATTTATTGGTGCATTCAGACCCTGGCACCAAAGGCTAATTTTTACCTTGTCATGAGTACAGATGAACATTGGAGTCCATTTCCAGGCAGCATATTACACTGCTCCTTGGGTCAGACACAGGAGAGGAATCTCAGTGGTGAAGTAACTATTGCCTCTTGAAACTCCCCTAACTGCTCTAACCCTTAGCATAAACTACACGATGATCACAAAAAGATCTGCATTATACGGAAACATTCCTTATTGTTTTATACTAACTGCAACCATGAATATTTATCGATCTTTTAATATTTATGACCTATTTTTTTTCAGTCTTGCATTTGTGGTCA